>NC_057743.1:13778267-13779519 GCF_004010195.1 Chiloscyllium plagiosum | reverse complement strand
GGGGGGGGTTATAGGGAGCTTCCCCCGCCCCCCGGCATGGCCTGCCCTGCCCTGGCCTAGGCCCGGAGCCGGCTGCAGGCTCCTCCGGCCGCCCCCGGCTCCAGCTCGCGATCCCCCGCCGCCATCTTCACTTCAAGGCAAAGTCTCTTAAAGGTAACGTCGACTTAATGTCGGCCGACAGCCTCCCACGCCAGCCCAGGCTCTCACTCAGAGAAAGACACATCCCAGCAGCTCCTTCCCCACAAACTCACTGCAGATTGTTCCATTCCAGCTGGGACATGATGCTCAAACCCACTGCACTCTGCTCTGTGTGTTTAAAGTTGCATTCATAATGCAATTTTACTATCAGTGTAAAAAAAACAAGCTAAAATACTCAGGATCAGATCATAGAGAAGCAGAATTAATGTCATTTATTGAAAATATTAGTCTCTTTTTATAGAATTCTCCTTTATCATGTGGTTTGATGCCACACTGAGTTTGGTTTCTTTTCAGACTGACAAAGGTCAAGGCAACAACAAGAACTGTCCTCAGGACTAGACTTCAACTAAGTAACACTTTATAATGCATTTATACTGCCATATATGTCAATCACAGTTCACATCCTTGTGCTTATATGAAGTAGTTCTCTCAATTATACTATGGCTTATTTAATGTGGTCTCACTCCACCAACGAGGAGAAAGTGAGGACTGCAGATGCTGGAGATCAGAGCTGAAAATGTGTTGCTGGAAAAGCGCAGCAGGTCAGGCATCATCCAAGGAACAGGAGAATCGACGTTTCGGGCATGACTTTCCTGAAGAAGGGCTTATGCCCGAAACATCGATTCTCCTGTTCCTTGGATGCTGCCTGACCTGCTGTGCTTTTCCAGCAACACATTTTCAGCTCACTCCACCAACATCATGCCAGGTAGAGAGAGCAGATTTCTTTCCGTAAAGGACAGTAGGTTTGTGACATTGGCGATGTTATTATAATCAGGTTATCTCTTTCATATAGAGTCACAGAGATGTACGGCAAGAAAATAGACCCTTCGGTCCAACCCGTCCATGCCAATCAGATATCCCAACCGCCAGCATCTGGCCCATATCCCTCCAAAACCTTCCTATTCATACACCCATCCAAATGCCTCTTAAATGTTCCAATTGTACCAGCCTCCACTACTTCCTCTGGCAGCCCATTCAATACACGTACCACCCTCTTAGGTCTCTTTTATATCTTTCCCCTCTCACCCTAAACCTATGCCCTCTAGTTCTGGAC
>NC_057743.1:13770429-13778157 GCF_004010195.1 Chiloscyllium plagiosum | reverse complement strand
TGCTTTCCCAAAATGCTGCACCTCGCATTTATCTGAATTAAACTCCATCTGCCACTTCTCAGCCCATTGGCTCATCTGGTCCAGATCCTGTTGTAATCTGAGGTAACCCTCTTCGCTGTCCACTACACCTCCAATTTTGGTGTCATCTGCAAACTTACTAACTGTACCTCTTATGCTCGCATCCAAATCATTTATGTAAATGACAAAAAGTAGAGGACCCAGCACCGATCCTTGTGGCACTCCACTGGTCACAGGCTTCTAATTCTTGAGTCTCACAGAATTTAGGATTCAAACTGACAACCTTATCCCCCGAATGTTAGCCTGGTACTCCAGCTTCCCGGTCCACTCACAATACCACTACACCACCACCTTTCACTTCTGGAACAAGCAATACCTGACAAAGGGGTGGGGAGGTGGGAATCCATCCATGACCAAAGAAAGAAGTTGTAGATAACATAAAAACACAATCCATAAGATTCATCACAGTTTTATGAAGAGTAAGTTAAAGTCATAGAGTCATACAGCACAGAAACAGCCCAGTCTATGCTGACCATAATCCCAAACTAAACCAGTTCCACCTGCCTGTGCTTGGCCCATATCGTTCCAAACATTTCCTATTCATGTACTTATCCAAATGTCTTTTAAATTGTAACTATAGCCACATCCACCACTTCCTCTAGAATTTCATTCCACACATGAACCACTCCTTGTCAAAAGAAAATGCCCCTCGTGTCTTTTTTTAATCTTTCTCCTCTCACCTTAAAAATATGTCCCCCAGATTTGAACTCACCCAATCTAGAGAAAAGACACTTGCCATTCACCTTATCTATATCCTTCGTGATTTTATAACCTCAATATGGTCACCCCTCATCTCCTACTCTCATGTGATAAAAATCCCAGCCTGTCCAACCATGCCTTACAACTCAAACCATGCATTCCTGGCAACATCCTGGAATATCTCTTTTGAATCCTCTCCAGTTTAAAAATATCTTTCCTATACAGGGCAACCAGAACTGCAATCAGTACTCCAGAAGAGGCCTCACCAATGTCCTGTACAACCTCAATATAGCATGCCAACTCCTGTACTCAAAGGTATGAGCAATAAAGGCCAGCGTGCTAAATACCTTCTTAACCACCCTATCTATATGTGATGCAAACTTCGACGAATTATGTACCTGAGCACCTGGATCTCTTTAAATCTCTCTCTTTCTAGATCATTCTTCTTTTGACTAATTGGCTATAGTCATTCGAAGATGTAATAAGCTGAAGTGGAAAATGGGAGTCCTGTAGATGCAGTAAATCTAGACTTCCAGAAGGCATTTAATAAGGTGCTGCTCAAAAGATTAATACATAAAATGAGTTTTCACAGAGTTAATAGTAATATATTTGTTTGGATAGAGGATTGGCTAACCAACAGAAACCAGAGAGTCTAGATAAGTGGGTCTTCTGTTATGGTTGGCAAGCTGTAACTACTGGGGTGCCACAGGGTTTGGTCCTCAGACCCCAATAATTTACAATCTATATTAGTGACTTGGATGCAGGCATGGAAGTTACAACAGTCAGATTTGCAAGTGGCATTAAAAAGTGGGAAAGTAAGTTGCAATGAAGCAATAATAAATTTACAATCAGATATGGATATGTTTGGTGAATAGATTAAAAGTTAGCAGATGGAATTTAACGTGGATAAGTGTGAGATTATCTATTTCAGCAGAAGAATAAATAGACAACTTATCTAAATGGATAGAAACTTCAAAATACTTTGGTACAGAGGGCTCTGGGTGTTCATGTGAATGAATTGGAGAAAACTAGTATGTAGGTACAGCAGGGCAAATGGATCTTTGTCATTTATTGCTAAAGGAATGGGGTATACAAGTAGGGAGGTGTTGTTACAACTAAATAAAGCATTTATGAGATTGCGTAGATACAAAAGCTTAAACACACGGACCAACAGATTCAAGAACATCTTCTTACTACGTCCCCTACTGGGCAGCCTGGGGTGGCTGTCAGCAAGAGCACCCCGCCCCAGGTTGGAAGGTCAAGCCTGGAGCTGAGGAGGTCAAAGCCTTGTGAGGTGTGCAAGTGCAGTATGGCTAGGCACTCATGGACTGTGGTGTTGAATTGTGTTTATTTTTCTGCTTTTTAGTAAGAAGGACTGTAAAGTTTAACTTTTTAACTTTGTTTCTTTATTTTTCTGCTTCTGAGATTCTGTAACTGTGTACCTTTATGCGTAAGGTGGTGATTTGTAAACCTTTCAGTGTACTCGTGTGAGTATGTGACAATAAACCTAATTCCAATTCTAATTACTGGTGGAGGGTATAACTGAATTGAAGGCAGCTCAAAGAATATTCAGTAGATTGATCCCAGAGATGAAAAGCTTGTTTTATGAGGAGAGATTGAGCAGTTTAGACCCTTACTCTCTGGAGTTTAGAAGAATGATAGGAGAATTAATTGAGGTGTACAAGATGCTAAAAGAGATTGTCAAAGTAGGTGTAGTATTGATGTACAGGGTTACATCAGTGAAATTCCAATAGCACCATTATCACTTCCCATAAGCAGTCTCCAAAGTCATTGACAATCCTAATCACTTAGGTAAAAACAATGACTGCAGATGCTGGAAACCAGGTTCTGGATTAGTGGTGCTGGAAGAGCACAGCAGTTCAGGCAGCATCCGAGGAGCAGTAAAATCTACGTTTCGGGCAAAAGCCCTTCATCAGGAATACAGGCAGAGTACCTGAAGGGTGGAGAGATAAATGAGAGGGGTGTGGCGGCGGGGAGAAAGTAGCATAGAGGTATTCCTGATGAAGGACTTTTGCCCGAAACGTCGATTTTACTGCTCCTCGGATGCTGCCTGAACTGCTGTGCTCTTCCAGCACCACTAATCCAGAACCTGGTTTCCAGCATCTGCAGTCATTGTTTTTACCTAAGTGATTAGGATTGTCAATGACTTTGGAGACTGCTTATGGGAAGTGATAATGGTGCTATTGGAATTTCACTGATGTAACCCTGTACATCAATACTACACCTACTTTGACAATCTCTTTTAGCATCTTGTACACCTCAATTAATTCTCCTATCATTCTTCTAAACTCCAGAGAGTAAGGGTCTAAACTGCTCAATCTCTCCTCATAAAACAAGCTTTTCATCTCTGGGATCAATCTACTGAATATTCTTTGAGCTGCCTTCAATTCAGTTATACCCTCCACCAGTAATTAGAATTGGAATTAGGTTTATTGTCACATACTCACACGAGTACACTGAAAGGTTTACAAATCACCACCTTACGCATAAAGGTACACAGTTACAGAATCTCAGAAGCAGAAAAATAAAGAAACAAAGTTAAAAAGTTAAACTTTACAGTCCTTCTTACTAAAAAGCAGAAAAATAAACACAATTCAACACCACAGTCCATGAGTGCCTAGCCATACTGCACTTGCACACCTCACAAGGCTTTGACCTCCTCAGCTCCAGGCTTGACCTTCCAACCTGGGGCGGGGTGCTCTTGCTGACAGCCACCCCAGGCTGCCCAGTAGGGGACGTAGTAAGAAGATGTTCTTGAATCTGTTGGTCCGTGTGTTTAAGCTTTTGTATCTACGCAATCTCATAAATGCTTTATTTAGTTGTAACAACACCTCCCTACTTGTATACCCCATTCCTTTAGCAATAAATGACAAAGATCCATTTGCCCTGCTGTACCTACATACTAGTTTTCTCCAATTCATTCACATGAACACCCAGAGCCCTCTGTACCAAAGTATTTTGAAGTTTCTATCCATTTAGATAAGTTGTCTATTTATTCTTCTGCTGAAATAGATAATCTCACACTTATCCACGTTAAATTCCATCTGCTAACTTTTAATCTATTCACCAAACATATCCATATCTGATTGTAAATTTATTATTGCTTCATTGCAACTTACTTTCCCACTTTTTAATGCCACTTGCAAATCTGACTGTTGTAACTTCCATGCCTGCATCCAAGTCACTAATATAGATTGTAAATTATTGGGGTCTGAGGACCAAACCCTGTGGCACCCCAGTAGTTACAGCTTGCCAACCATAACAGAAGACCCACTTATCTAGACTCTCTGGTTTCTGTTGGTTAGCCAATCCTCTATCCAAACAAATATATTACTATTAACTCTGTGAAAACTCATTTTATGTATTAATCTTTTGAGCAGCACCTTATTAAATGCCTTCTGGAAGTCTAGATTTACTGCATCTACAGGACTCCCATTTTCCACTTCAGCTTATTACATCTTCGAATGACTATAGCCAATTAGTCAAAAGAAGAATGATCTAGAAAGAGAGAGATTTAAAGAGATCCAGGTGCTCAGGTACATAATTCGTTGAAGTTTGCATCACATATAGATAGGGTGGTTAAGAAGGTATTTAGCACGCTGGCCTTTATTGCTCAAACCTTTGAGTACAGGAGTTGGCATGCTATATTGAGGTTGTACAGGACATTGGTGAGGCCTCTTCTGGAGTACTGATTGCAGTTCTGGTTGCCCTGTATAGGAAAGATATTTTTAAACTGGAGAGGATTCAAAAGAGATATTCCAGGATGTTGCCAGGAATGCATGGTTTGAGTTGTAAGGCATGGTTGGACAGGCTGGGATTTTTATCACATGAGAGTAGGAGATGAGGGGTGACCATATTGAGGTTATAAAATCACGAAGGGTATAGATAAGGTGAATGGCAAGTGTCTTTTCTCTAGATTGGGTGAATTCAAATCTGGGGGACATATTTTTAAGGTGAGAGGAGAAAGATTAAAAAAAGACACGAGGGGCATTTTCTTTTGACAAGGAGTGGTTCATGTGTGGAATGAAATTCTAGAGGAAGTGGTGGATGTGGCTATAGTTACAATTTAAAAGACATTTGGATAAGTACATGAATAGGAAATGTTTGGAACGATATGGGCCAAGCACAGGCAGGTGGAACTGGTTTAGTTTGGGATTATGGTCAGCATAGACTGGGCTGTTTCTGTGCTGTATGACTCTATGACTTTAACTTACTCTTCATAAAACTGTGATGAATCTTATGGATTGTGTTTTTATGTTATCTACAACTTCTTTCTTTGGTCATGGATGGATTCCCACCTCCCCACCCCTTTGTCAGGTATTGCTTGTTCCAGAAGTGAAAGGTGGGTTGGAGTGGGGAAGGGGGGTAGACAGGTTGAGGTGGTTAATGTCCCGGCAGCAGTTAGAAATGAAGAGGTCATGGGCAAGTAATAGGCCAGCGCGGGGTGTCCACGTGGATGCAGTGTGTTGGAGGTAGGCGAAGGGGTCCTCGGAAGGTGGGCAGGAGTTTTGATTGTGAAAGTAAGCTCGGAGGCAGAGGCGACGGAAGAAGTGTCCACCCTCCCCCCACCCCCGACCTATCACCTTCATCCCCTCCGCCACTCACCTATTGTACTCTATGCTACTTTCTCCCCACCCCCACCCTCCTCTAGCTTATCTTTCCACGCTTCAGGCTCTCTGCCTTTATTCCTGATGAAGGGCTTTTGCCCGAAACGTCGATTTTACTGCTCCTCGGATGCTGCCTGAACTGCAGTGCTCTTGCAGCACCACTAATCCAGAATCCTAATCACTTGTCAACTTCATCCATGGCAAAGTAGCCTGTTTGCTCAAATAGGAACACTGTTTTCTTAATATAACCTACGCCAATCTGTTTTCGTAAAAGGATGATTGAAATATAAATTCTCACTCTTGAACTTTGAAAGGAGTTCTGCCAATTGTTTCTCAAATTAAATGTTTTGGTTTTCAGAATAAGATTGATTTTTTTGGAATTCAAATCATGCAATATATAAAGAACAAAGACTAGTATTTCTGTTCCAAAGTTCGGTATGGTTTTACCAAAAATTCTTTACCGTATTTTTATTGAAATATCCTTAAATAAACCAATAACCAGCATCCCACAATGAGGCATAAGTATGTGGGGTTCAAGTGTCACACAAGTGACTCATCTGTAAAGGAAGAGAGTCCCTTTGTCTAACAAAAAAAACTTTGTTCAAGCTATGGGGAATGAGGTGGTACCTTTATATTGGACAATCTTCAGTTGAAAGATCAATCTCTGTTCCTCTTTTGGACGATGACCGATTTCTGTACATTTCTTTTTCACAACTTGTGATGGTTACTATAGGTATTGTCTAATCCCCTAATGGCTAATAACAAACTCAGAATACAATTCTTAATTCCATTAAGGTGATATTTTTCCTTCAAACGAAACTGGTAGTTTAGCAACTCCATGAGACAAATCCTAGTGAGAGCCATTTAAACCAAGTTAGGCAATGGATTTGTGTCCATTTGAATCTGAGCTGACTTCCCTCAAATACATTGAAATTCGAACCCTAAGCCTACAGCCAGTGTGGAAAAGAAAATTTCATCATAGTCTGGAATTAGTTTTAAAGATGAAAGGAGGATAGCATTGCAGCTGTACTGAGGGAGGACCATTCCTGGAAATACATCCAGGGAAGTTATTTGGGTGAAACTGAGAAATAAGAAAGGGATGATCACCCTATTGGGATTGTATTATAGACCCCCTAATATTCAGAGCAAAATTGAGAAACAAATTGGAAGGAGATCTCAGTTATCTGTAAGAATAATAGGGTGGTTATGGTAGGTTATTTTAACTTTCCAAACATAGACTGGGACTGCCACAGTGTTAAGGATTTAGATGGAGAGGAATTTGTTAAGTGTGGACAAGAAAATTTTCTGATTCAGTATGTGGATGTACCTACTAGAGAAGGTGCAAAACATGACCTACTCTTGGGAAATAAGGCAGGACAGATGACTGAGGTATCAGTGGGGGAGCACTTTGGGGCCAGCAACCATAATTCTATTAGATTTAAAATGGTGATGGAAAAGGATAGACCAGATCTAAAAGTTGAAGTTCTAAATTGGAGAAAGGCTAATTTTGACGGTATTAGGCAAGAACTTTCGATAGTTGATTGGGGTCAGATGTTCGCAGGTAAAGGGACGGCTGGAAAATGGGAAGCCTTCAGAAATGAGATAACAAGAATCCAGAGAAAGTATATTCTGTCAGGGTGAAAGGAAAGGCTGGTAGGTATAGGGAATACTGGGGGACTAAAGAACTGGAAGGTTTGGTTAAGCAAAAGAAGGAAGCATATGTCAGGTATAGACAGGATAGATCGAGTGAATCCTTAGAAGAGTATAAAGGAAGTAGGAGTATACTTAAGAGAGAAATCAGGAGGGCAAAAAGGGGACATGAGATAGCTTTGGCAAATACAATTAAGGAGAATCCAAAGGGTTTTTAACATATACATTAAGGACAAAAGGGTATGTAAGGAGAGAATAGGGCCCCTCAAAGATCACTCAAGGTAGCCTTTGTGGAGCTGCAGGACATGGGGGAGATACTAAACAATTATTTTGCACCAGTATGTACTGTGGAAAAGGACATGGAAGGTATAGAATGTAAGGAAATAGATGGTGACATCATGAAAAATGTCCATATTACAGAGGAGGTTGGTTAACGTGGTGCAGCTGTTTAAGAAAGGTGATAAGGACAAGCCAGGGAATTATAGACCAGTGAGCCTGATGTCAGTGGTGGGCTAGTTGTTGGAGGGAATCCTGAGAGACAGGATGTACATGTATTTGGAAAGGCAAGGACTAGTTAGGGATAGTCAACATGGATTTGTGCGTGGGAAACCTTGTCTCACAAACTTGATTGAGTTTTTTGAAGAAGTAACAAAGAGGATTGATGAGGGCAGAG
>NC_057743.1:13749436-13770062 GCF_004010195.1 Chiloscyllium plagiosum | reverse complement strand
GCTGTACAGGGCATTGGTTAGGCCACTGTTGGAATATTGCATGCAATTCTGGTCTCCTTCCTATTGGAAAGATGTTGTGAAACTTGAAAGGGTTCAGAAAAGATGTTGCCAGGGTTGGAGGATTTGAGCTACAGGGAGAGGTTGAGGCCGTTTTCACTGGAGCATCGGAGGCTGAGAGGTGACCTTATAGAGGTTTACAAAATCATGAGGGGCATGGATGGGATAAATAGACAAAGTCTTTTCCCTGGGGTGGGGGATTCCAGAACTAGAGGGCATAGGCTTAGGGTGAGAGGGGAGAGATATAAAAGAGACCTAAGGGACAACGTTTTAACGTAGAGGGTGGTACATGTGTGGAATAAGCTGCTAAAGGAAGTGGTGGAGACTAGTACAATTGTAACATTTAAAAGGCAGTTGGATGGATCTATGAATAGGAATGGTTTGGAGGAAAATGGTCCAGCTGTTGGCAGGTGGGACTTTATTGGGTTGGGATATCTGGTCGGCATGGACAGGTCTGTTTCCATGCTGTACATCTCTATGACTCTATGACTCTAAGAGTGGGCTATTCTTCCACCTCAATTTGGGAATATTACTTCTTGGTAGAATTAATAATTAACTAATATTATAACATTGCACATTTATGATGGAAAGATTCACAAGAACTTGGATTCATGGTATACATTTTACAACCCTGGGTTTTTCCAAAGTTCTTAACAGCCAACTAAATGATCGGTGGCAGCAGCTACCTCTTGCTTTGAGGATAACATTTGCTGAAGGTCAAGAATTCCTGCTGTGGGTCTTCATGTGACAGAATAGGCTGATTCAAGACTCTTTGGGCACATGGGGCGGGGTGTCCTCGGAAGTAGTTGGACTTGGAGGGCAGAATTTGCTTCCATTTCTTTCCTTCTGCCACTCATGATGACAATGTTGTGACTGAAAGCATGATGCAGAATGATAGGGGCATTGTCACAATTCTGAGTGATTGGTAAGGTTCTTCCAGTTATTAATGTCCTTGAAAAGGAACTTCCAATATGCTTTGTTGGCAGACAGATGCAAGAAAAATGTCAAGGACAAGTCCAGGACCCAGTTGGAAAAGTTTCCCAATCGTTTTTGTCCCAAAACTATTCTGAACTGTACTCACTGTGGTTATGTAAGTAAGTAAAACAGTCTATTTGCACACAGTAATGTGCCACAAAAGGAAACTAGATCTGTTCCTTTGTTTTCGCTACATTACAAAATGCTAACACTTTAACAATATGCCTCGTTGGCTGCAAAGTGTTTTAGGATGGTCTGAGATGGTCACAAAAGGCCCTGTGTTTTCTGGGACTGTCCATAAAGGAATCAGGAACAGTTCCACACATGCACAGGGCTTGCACTTCCCATTTGGCAGGGGAGAGGAATTGCTGTGACTTTGAAGGCACAGAGATGTGCAGCACAGAAACAGACCCTTTGGTCCAACTCCTCCATGCCGACCAGCCATTCTGAATTAATTTAGTCCCATTTGCCATCATTTGACCCACATCCTTCTAACTCTTTCCTGTTCATGTACCCATCCAAATGTCTTTTAAGTGTTGTAATTATACCAGCCTCCATCACCTCCTCCGGCAGTTCATTCCATACACGCACCACCCTCTGTGTGAAGAAGTTGCTACTAGGTCTCTTTTAAATCTTTCCCCTCTTACCCTAAACCTATGCCCTCTACTTCTGGACTTCCCCACCCTAGAAAAAAGACCTGAGTTATTCAACCTATCTATGCCCTTCATGATTTTATAAACCTCGATCAAGTCACTAGGTCTCTTTTAAATCTTTCCCCTCTTACCCTAAACCTATGCCCTCTACTTCGGGACTTCCCCACCACCTGAGTTATTCAACCTATCTATGCCCTTCATGATTTTATAAACCTCGATCAAGTCACCCCTCAGCCTCTGATGCTCCAGGGAAAATAGCCGCTGCCTCATAGAATCCCTACAGTGTGGAAACAGGCCATTTGGCCCAATCAGTCCACACCAACCCATTCCCCTAATCTACATTTACCCCTGACTAATGCACCTAACGTATACGTCCCTTAACACTTTGGGCAATTCAGCATGGCCATTTCGCCTAACCCGCACATCTTTGGATTGTGGAAGGAATCTGGAACACATGCAGGAAACCCACACAGGCACAGGGAGAATGTGCAAACTCCACAGACAGTCGCCCAAGGCTGGAATTGAACCCGGGACCCTGGCGCTATGAGGCAGCAGTGCTAATTACTGAGCCACCATACTACCCCTCTATTCAGTCTATCCAGCCTCTCCTTTAGTCCCAGCAACATCTTGGTAAATCCTTTCTGTATGTTTTCAAGTTTAACAACATCTTTTCTATAGCAGGGAGACCAGAACTGAATGCAATATTCCAAAAGTGGCCTAAACAATATCCTGTACAGCCACAACATGGCATCCCAACTCACACACTCAATGCAGTGACTAATAAAGGCAAGTGTACCAAATGCCTTCTTCATTACCTTGTCTGCCTGTGACTCCACCTTCAAGGAACTATGAACCTACACCCCAAGGTCTCTTTGTTCAGAAACACTCCATGGGATCCTACCATTACATATGTAAGTATATAAGAGGTATCAGATATGAGCTATTGTCGCATTTTCTATCTTATTGCATGGCTTGCATGTATGCAGACAACTGAATAAGCTTGATAAATGTAGAGATTTCCTACACAGTCTGACCAGCTCTGTTGGTCGATAATGGAATGGTCATGGTTTTGAGCCCTTGTAAGTGTGGGAAGTTTGACAATGTTTTTCTTAATTTTTAAAAAACTTTTCTCAAATTTTTAATAGATTTCTAGGCATAACAGTTTTGTCGACCTGGACATCTTGTATTCAATACAGGAATAATTTTGAAAAATAGAACTATTATATTTAATAATTTGTGGATCTTTATCTTCAATTAAAATTCCCATCATAAAATAAAATTCCAAAATACGTTCCATCATAACCATCAGGTTTGTAATGCTGAAGAAAAATGTAGAATGCCCAGATATGAAGGAAAAACATTCAAGTTCTTCCACGAAAGGTAAACTACTATTTATAGCACCACACCAGATAACTTTCCTTATCTGCTCATGTCCTGGATGTTCTACCCCTTGTGTTATGACACAAATAAATAAGCAGCCATTTATAAATGCCAGTCTTCCTTTTTCTCTGTTTTAGTGTCTGGCCAACGGGTGGGTATTGAATCAGGACACCCTGCTGTGTTGCCTTGAGATCTCTTACATCCAGCTAACTGGACAGATAATGCCTCAGTTTAATCTCTTGCTAAGATGGCACCTTTGACTGTGCAGCATTCTCTCAACACTGCAGTGGAGTGTGTTATGACGTTGAAAGAGTGTGTGGTCACTTTAAAATTGGGAAGTGTTTTTTGAATTTTTAAAGTACAGCCACAGCTGTAGAACAGAACAGCTATGAAACGGGATGTTCTAAAATAGATACATGTAGCAAATGGTTCTTAAATGGATACCTGAGTGTTGGTTGCTGTTTTGACAACAGTTCAAATTTAATCAATTAACTTAAATTATGCTCAGGATACTAAAACCCGGTTGGATTTGAATTTATTGTATTGACAATATCGGACCAATGAGAGGTAATGATGTTAGGGTATAAAACCAAGGCGTTTTGAAAATTGGTCAGAGAAACTGCCATAGAGCTGGGGATCTAACTGCCCATCTAACATCTTGCTCTGAAAGAAATAAGTCACTATCTATCAAAATGTACCTTGTACTGTGAAAGCAGTAAAAAGAAGACAACCCAGGGAGATCATTAGATGGAAGATTGACAATACAGGCATTTGTGGACTTGAGATTAAGTTAATGTAATGTTGAATAATTACTTTATTAGAGCAAGCATTTTTATAGAGTTGGGGTCAGATAGTAATTAGTTAAGGAAAAGAGGACTCAAGATTGTTAATAGTTTTTGTTTAGTGTCCTGTTAGGAAAATAAATTGTTATTTTTCTTTAAATAGTGGAAATTAGGAGTTCTCTTTCATTCCCTCACACTTCTAACAGATTATGAGTTGAGGTGAGCTTTTCTGGGTGTTTGGTTTTAATTAACAGCGGAGTTTGAATTCTGCTTCGTAACAAGTGTCAGCATAGGTTTTGGAGTGAATGTTTGAGCCCACCTGCTCCTGACAACATTCTAACTCTAAGGTATAAGTGCTATTTCAAAACTAAGTGTAAAATTCAATAATTGCTTGTCAGAGGCAATTATTTATATCAATGAAACTGGAGGGAAGCAAGAGTCAATTGAATTTGAAGTCACCAAAAGTGTTAGGTGCAGTAAAGTGGGGTTGAGCAATGCCAGGATAGGGAAATGAATGAAACATTCAGCTGGAATGGATTATCATTGATTAATACAGTTGATGCAGTTGCAAAGAACCATTTTCAAGAAACACGATGACCACAGTTATCAATTTCTGTCTTTTTATTATTAAGCTTATTCAGTTCTTGGGTTAACCCTGAAGATATATTGAAATGCTGTAGTCTCACCTTTCAGTTATTGGCCATTGTCTGAAAATTAAAGACATGGGAGGAGATGTTAGTAACAATGATAAACAAAACAGAGATGCTAAGATCAGCAGTTTGATAGGCTAATGCTTTCAATTTTTAAGTCCACTTTGCTTAAGTTACAAAGCAGCTGAGGTTGAGATTGTCAGGGTGTAATCTGTACTGGAACTATTTAGGATGGCATTTCAGTAGCCCATTGTAGGTTTTCCTTTCATCTCTCCTCTCTGCCATGTGGAAAGCCTTTGGCCTCTGCTCAGCGACTCTCCACAATGACAATGATTAGGAATGCAACTGAATGAACAATGCACTATGTGTTCCACCATTCTATGACACTGTATTCCTCTACAAGATGGAATATCACTGGATATGTCCTTACACAAATAATGACCACTTGGAATGGAGCCATTACCACTGGAACACTGTGTTCCACATCTCTGTGCCTTCAGGAGTAAACAAGAGAAAACCAGATGTGGAAAAATCCAACACAAAGCTGAAAATTTTCCCCGTCACTGTCTAATTTGAACAAACTTATAGCAAAATGAAAGTGTGAGTGCCTCTGAAATCTTGTTGAGTCTTTTCTTTCTTTGAATATTGGTCACTTCAATAGTGTTGCTTTTGAGGGTTTTCTCACTAACCATGATATTATGGCAGGCTTATGGTATTAAGCCAAGGATAGTGAACATCAGGGGAAAATCAAATCCTCTCATCAGATTTTAAATGAAAAGTTACATTTTTTGGTACAAAAGTAAGCAGTTGCTTTTTACAGAAGATCAACTTTTATAAATGTATGTACAGTGTTCCCAGATGTTCAAAAGGAAAGTAGTAAAATGTTAGCAGTTCTTTTCAAATAGTCTTTCTTACTCAAGTTTCCTTGCCTTCCTGTGCAGTATTTCCTAATACTGCCAGAGCTATGCCAGTCTGAGTTATAGGACTTCGATGTTTCAAATTTAAGAATTTAATCATCCCAGTTCCTTAATATCACTAAAAGCTAACATCTGGACTCTGGATTGAAAATTGTTGATCTCACTGTAAAATAACAAGTATCTAACACATACTTATTAAGAAGTCACATATAATGTGTTTGTCCAAAAGTAACTCAACTCCACCATTAAGCTAAGCAGATGAATAATCCATCAGACAACACTTGTATTGAGTGAAGACTGGGGCAAGATTCTGATGGGAGTGATTCTTTTATGAAATTCCTGGTTATTAGCAAAATAATTAAACGAGCCTCCATGAATATAAAACAAACCAGATTTGCACTATTTTTGTCCCAGTTTCCTGCTGTTTAGTGCCTTGCTCACCAAATCTATCCAAGAATTAAAAGCTGACACTCGGGTGAAGACTGTCGGTTTCTTCAAAGTGTTGCAGCCCCAAGCTGATCCAAAGCTGACTACGCCATAAGCATACCACGACCCATCAGCACCTTGGCAGTTCAAAGGACCACCTGAGTCCCCCTGAATTAATAGAAGATATAACAGGTTAGCTAATTGAAATATGAGGTATGAATATCATTACTATACCCTTCCTAAACTGTAGCCTCAACCAAGACTTAATAAGATCATACAAGTCCAATACAGATCTACCACTTCAACTCTTGATTCATGTTTGTAATTTCAGAGATGAGGAATATTCTCCAAATCATGATTGCTTGTGTGTACACTCACACATATACAGGTAAATTGAGTTATACATCACTGAAATAGACCCTTCATTCCAACTCGTCCATGCCGACTAATATTCCCAAACTAAACTTGCCTGCATTTGACCCATATCCCTCTAAACCTTTCCTATTCATGTGCCTGTCCAAAAGCCTTTTAAATATTGTAGCTGTACATACATCTCCCATTTCCTCTGGCAGTTCATTCCACATGTGCACCACCCCCTTTCTGAAAAAGTTTCAATACTTCTCCTTTCACCTTAAAAGAATACCCTCTGGTTTTGAACTCCTCTACCCTGGGGAAAAGATCTTTGCTATTCACTTTGTCAATGCCCTTCATGATTTTACAAACCACTATAAGGCCATTTGTCAACATTTAACATCCAGTGGGAAAAGTCCCAGCCAATCCAGCCTCTCCTTATAAGTCGGCATCATGCTTGTAAATCTTTTAAACACTATCCAATTTAATAATATCCTTCTTATAGCAGGGCAGCCAGAACTGTACACAGTACTCAAGAAGTAATTTCAACCTGACATCCCAACTCCTACATTCAATAGTCTGAGCACAAGAATGCATTTGGGAAATCAGCTCTTTAATACTTGGATGGCCTCATTTTATCATCCTTTGGTTTCTTGAAAAGTGTTTTTTGTTTTCTCCGTTTACTATTGATATTGAAGGGTGAGGGTGAGCAGCCAGAAATCGTGGTACATATTGGCACCAATGATATAGCCAGGAAAAGGATTGAGGATCTGAAAAGTGACTACAGATAGCTAGGTTGGAAGCTGAAGAGCAGGATGAGTAGAGTAGTGATCTTGGGTTTGCTTTCGGTGCCACAAGATGGTGAGGTGAGGAACAGTCAGTGAATGCGGCTTAACACATAGCTGTGAGGCTGATGCAGGAGGGAGGGCTTCAGATACCTAGACCATTGGGATGCCTTCTGGGGAAGGTGGACCTATACATGAAGGACGGGTTGCACCTGTACTGGAGGGGCACAAATGTCCTTGGTGGGAGATTTGCTCGTGAGGTTCGGGACAGTTTAAACTAGTTTGGTAGCGGGGTGGGAATCAGAGCTACATATCTGAGAGGGGGCTAATTGTAGACGGGGCAGTGACAGGATGTAGTGAATTTATCGGGAAGGTTTCTAATGCGATGAAATAAAGGGATCGGTTAAAATGCGTCTGCTTTAATGCAAGGAGTGTCGGAAATAAGAGTGACGAACTTACAGCATGGATCAGTACTTAGTGGCCATAATGGAGATGTGGGTTTCACAGGGGCAGGAATGGTTACTAGATGTTCCAGGGTTTAGAATGTTTAAAAAGAACAGGGAGGGTGGAAAAAGAGGAGGGGGTGGAGCAGCGTTAATCAGAGAGTGCATCACAGCTACAGAAACAAAGGTTGTTGAGGAAGGTTTGTCTACTGAGTAGTATGGGTGGAAGTTAGGAACAACAAGAGAGCAGACACCTCATTTGGGGGTTTTCTACAGACCCCCTAATAGTAGTAGAGAGATTGAAGAACCCATAAGCTGGCAGATTTTGGAAAAATGCAGATGTAGCAGGGTTGATATTATGAGTGATTTCAATTTTCCCAATATTGACTGGAACCTCATTAGTGCAGGTGGTTTGGATGGAGCTGTTTTTGTCAAGTGTGTTCAGGAGGGTTTTCTTGTTCAGTGTGTAGACAGGCTGATGAGGGGAGAGGCCATTTTGGGTTTGGTGCTCAGCAATGAGCCAGGACAGGTGTCAGATCTCGTGGTGGGAGAACACTTTGGTGACAGTGATCACAACTGCCTCACATTTTCCATAGCCTTGGAGAGGGAAAGGAGCAGTTACCAAGGAAAGATATTTAGTTGTGGAAAAGGTAATTATGATGCTATCAGACAGGAGTTGGGAAGTATAGACTGGGAGAAAGTGAGGACTGCAGATGTTGGAGATCAGAGCTGAAAATGTGTTGCTGGAAAAGTGCAGCAGGTCAGACAGTATCCATGGATCAGGAGAATCGACGTTTCGGGCATGAGTGCTTCTTCATGCCCGAAACGTCGATTCTCCTGCTCCTTGGGTGTTGCCTGACCTGCTGCGCTTTTCCAGCAACACAAGTACAGACTGGGAGCAATTGTTCCACAGAAAGGGCACAGCAGACATGTGGAGAGTGTTTAAGGAGCAGTTGTCGCGAATGATGCATGAATTTTGTTCCACTGAGACGGGTAAGATTAAGGAATCTTGGATGACAAGAAAGAGGAGCTTCTTGTCAAAAGGAAAAAGGCAGTTTACGTAAGGTGGAGGAAGCAAGGATCTAGTACAGCTTTAGAGGATTACAGGCTTGCTAGAAAGGAGCTCAGAAATGAACTGAGGAGAGCCAGGAGGGGGCATGAGAAAGGCTTGGCAAGAAGGATTAGGGAGAACCCAAAGGCATTTGACTCATACATGAGGAATAAGAGAATGATCAGGGAGAAGGTAGGGTCAATCAGGGAAAGCGTAGGAAACTTTTTCGTGGAGTCTGTGCAGATAGGGAAAGGCCTGAATGAGTTTTTTGCTTCAGTTTTCACTAAGGAAAGGGGCCTTGTTGTGAATAAGAATTTTGGGAGCTGGGATACAGGCTTGAACAGATCAAGACTGATGAAATTGATGTGCTGGAAATTTTGGCAAACATTAAGATTGATAAGCTCCCAGGGCCAGACCAGATTTATCCTAGGTTGCTCTGGGAAGTGAGAAAGGAGGTTGCCAAGCCGCTGGCGAAGACCTTTGCTTCCTCACTCTCCACAGGAGTCGTACCGGAGGATTGGAAGGAGGTGAATGTTGTTCCTCTTTTCAAGAAAGGTAATAGGGAAATCCCTGGCAATTACAGACCAGTCTGTCTTATGTCTGTGGTCAGCATGACTATTTGGAAAAGCAGCATGATTAAAGGCAGTCAGCATGGCTTTGTGAGGGGCAGGTCATGCCTCACAAATCTTATTGAGTTCTTTGAGGAGGCGACAAGACAGTACGACAAAGGTTGAACAGTGGATGTGGTGTATATGGACTTCAACAAGGCATTTGATAAGGTTCCACATGGTAGACTCATTCATAAAGTCAGGAGGTATGGGATACAGGGAGATTTGGCTATCTGGATTCAGAATTGGTTGGCTGACAGAAGGCAGAGAGTGGTTGTAGATGGAAAGTATTCTGCCTGGAGGTCAGTGTTGAGTGGGGTCCCGCAGGGCTCTTGTCTTGGGCCTCTGCTTTTTGTAGTTTTTATAAATGACTTGGATGAGGAGGTTGAGGGGTGGGTTAGTAAATTTGCAGATGACACAATGGATGCAGAGCTGGGCTGAGAAATGGAAGATGGAGTTCAACCTGGATAAATGCGAAGTGATGCATTTTGAAAGGTCGAACTCAAATGCTGAATATAGGATTAATGACAGGATTCTTGGCAGTGTGGAGGAACAGGGGGATCGTGGTGTTCAAGTACATAGATCCCTCAAAGTTGCCACCCAAGTGGATAGGGTTGTTAAAAAAGCATATGGTGTTTTGGCTTTCATTAACAGTAGGATCGAGTTTAAGAGCCGTGAGGTTTTGCTACAGTTCTACAAGTCCCTGGTGAGATCACACGTGGAATATTGTGTCCAGTTCTGGTCACCCTACTATAGGAAAGATACAGAGGCTTTGGAAAAGGTGCAAAGAAGGTTTACCAGGATACTGCCTGGACTGGAGGGCTTGCCTTATGAAGAGAGGTTGACTAAGCGTGGACTTTTCTCTCTGGAGAGAAAGAGGAAGAGAGGTGACCTGATTGAAGTATACAAGGTAATGAGAGGCATAGATAGTCAATAGCCAGAGGCTTTTCCCCAGGGCAGGATTGACTGTTACGAGGGGTCATAGTTTTAAGATATTAGGGGAAAGGTATAGAGGAGATGGCAGAGGAAGTTCTTTACGCAGAGAGTTGTGAATGCATGGAATGTGTTGCCAGCAGTGGTGGTGGAAGCAGGTCATTAGGGACATTTAAGTGACTGCTGGACATGCAAATGAATAACGGTGAATTGAGGGGTGCGTAGGTTAAGTTATTTTATTTTACATCAGGATTAATCCTCGGCACAAAAGGCCTGTTCTGTGCTGTGCTTCTCTATGTTCTATATTGTGTCATGTTCCACAGTCATTATTATCAATATATCTTTAAGAAACGCAGTATGTCACTATGCCTTTAAGAGGGTGTGTTCATGATATCATCAATGCACTGTGCAAAGTGACCCAAATCTGTAAAGATCTCAAGCTCCATCTTAACTTGGATCAACTGAAGCATGAGATGCTATTGGAAGCACAGTGTCTGTTGTGACTGAAAAGCTAACATTGGCCTAGCTACTTAGGTATCTGAGTAATGTTAGTGTATAATCATTAGCTGTAATAAATACTCTTGGACTCTTCAGTATTACAATATCCACACATAGATTCTCAGGTTACAAGAGATAACATAAGGATTGCTGCACCAGATAAATACTCTCTTGGGGACAAATAGCAGAGTCAGGAGCTATAGTTGACCTTTCTGTTTGTGATGCTGGGCTCAGATCAAATCAAGATATTTGCAGGAATAGATTGAGAGGTGGTGAGGTGAGTCTAAGCTCTTCAACAGCAAAATTGTAGGCAGCAGGAAATTATCTTGGATCTGAAATTCTGGGCCAACAAAAAAAAAGTTCAGAGGAGTAATTGCCTTATTAATAATGATAAAATGGAGAAGGGTAGGACAGGTTGCAAGAAAAAGCTAGATTTAATGCTGGAGCTGACAGGAAGATTACCTGTCAAAGGACAAAATGTTTCTTTTAACTGAAACATGACTGTTTAAAACATGACTTCTCAGATATGAAGAAACTTGACATTGCTTCAGCCATTACTAGATCCCTACCATCAACCTTGAGGTGACTATTAAAAGGATAAAGCTTGAATCTCAGGAGGTCTTCACTGCTTCATTACAATGTCAAGGTATTCCAGAACAATTTACAGACAAGGAGGTACATTTATAATTTGTAACTACTGTAGTTTGACAATCAGTGAGCAAGGTCCCACAAACAACATGTAATAAATTCCCTCCCTACCCTTATCTGTGTTCCACAGAGACCCTTCCCTCTGTGACTCCCTTGTTAGGTCCACATTCCCCCACCCATGACCCTTCACACCTGGCACCTTCCCCTGCCACCACAAGAGGTGTAAAATCTGTGCCCACACATCCCCCCTCAACTCCATCCAAGGCCTCAAATGATCTTTTCTCATTCAGCAGAGATTTTCCTGCACATTCACCCACCTCACTACTGTGTTTATTGCTCACGATGTGGTCTCCTCTACAACGGGGAGACAGTATGCCAACTTGGGACATCTGTGGGACATTCATAGTGAACAACCCCACCGCGCTGTGACCAATCACTTCAATTCCCCCTCCCACCTCCCCAAGGACATGCAAGTCCTGGGTCTCCTCCACTGCCAAATCTCAGCCAAACTGGAGGAAGAATGCATCATCTTCCACCTTGGGACCCTTCAAACACACGGCATCAACATCAACTTCACGAGTTTCCAAACCAACATTCCTGATGAAGGGCCTATGCCTGAAAAGTCAACTCTCCTGCTCCACGGATGCTGCCTGACCTGATGTGCTTTTCCAGTACCACACTTTTCAGCAATGTAATAATGCCAAGATAATCCATTTTAGCGCATGTTGGATGAAGGAGACACCAAACATCAAGGAGTACTTCCCTACACTCCCTCAAAATAGATCGTAGAATCAATTACAATCACCTGAGCAGGGAAATGGTTCTTGGTTTATCTCCATATCCAAACCAGCTCATCACTGACAGTGTAATACTGCCTCAGTACTCAAGGCAGTATTGCACTTGAGTCTGAAGCTATATTTTCTGCGCATGCCTTTTGAACGGGACTGGAACCTTCTAACTGAGAGGCAAATAAAAACCCACAACTTAAAAAGTGATTGGTTTTACAGGACTGATAGCTCTTCTCTCTCAAGCCACAATTTCACCACAAAACATAATTAACGGAATGAAGTCGGAATTACGTACGTTACATCCAGATTTCTCATCACCTCCAGCACAAACCATGTTCGACCTCACATTGCTACCCCACCAATCGTTTTGCTGGCAGGTCTGATGGTCAACGATTGGCAGAAAAGCCTGTTGTAGCTTTGAGGCGAGTGGCCCACCAGCTGCAGAATTCCAGATATAAATGTGCATTCATTAGGAAAACATTACCATTGCAGTAAATAACAACTTTCACAATATGATAGTCAGGTAGATGTAACATTTGAAGCTTAGGTGTGGGGAAAACCTGAGGAGCGTATATTCACACACTCTTAATGGCTGTGCACACCTCCATAACGTACATTCCACTAAAGGTAAAGTCGCTATCGTCTTATTGGCTGCTCTGTCATCAGGGAGATAGCTGACAGGTGATGGTTTAGCATGAGAGTTACCATGTCTCGGGTGAGAAGGCTAGGAATGAGAATCCTTCGTGATAACCTTGGGTGGTGCAGGAATTGAACCTATATTGTCAGCATCACTCTGTATTGCAGACCATCAGGGAAGCCAACCTCCCATCTATGGACTCCATCTACACTTCTCGTTGCCGTGGAAAGACTGCCAACGTTATCAAAGACCCCTCCCACCCTGGTAATATTACCCTCCAACCCTCTTCTGTCAGGCAGAAGATATAGAAGCTTAAACATACATACCAACAGGTTCAAGAACAGCTTCTTCCCTGTTGTTATCTGACTGCTGAATGGGCTTCTTAAATTTCAAATCTAATGTTATTCTTGCTTTTGTGCACCTCCAGTGCAGCCATAGCCTTGTATGCCTCGCTCTGATTAAACACTCTATGATCTGTATATCCCTGTATCTGCCTGTGCTGCATGCAAAACAAACTTTTTCACTGTACTTAGGTACACGTGACAACAATAAATCAAAATCAAATCAGCTGTCCAGTTTGGTGAACAAACCAAACACCCATTTAATTATAGCGAGTCTGCATCTGCTATCTGGTATGAAAGTAGCAACATAACATCCACACTAGGGATAACATTGAAAGAATTTAGTAAGAGTTGGGTCATAGCATGAAGGTTTGAAAATAAAGTAGGAACATTCTATTCTTCATGCATGACCAAGAACATAATGGATAGAAACAGGAATGAGCCATTAATCTTTTAAGCTTGCTACAGTAAAATTATAGACACCTCAACTCCATATTCCTGCATTATCTCAATCACTTTTAATTCCATTAATATTCAAATATCCATAAATCTCTGTCTTAAATATATTCAACACATATCTATGGTCCTACGGAGTAAAGTATTCCAATAGTTCTCTACCCTCTGAGAAAAGAAATTTCTCACCTCAGTGAGGTTTGAATGAGCTTGTCTCTCTTTCCTCTAAATTCTAGGGAATATAGGCCGAACCTTTCAGTCGTGCTGCACTGGGCAACACCCTCATTCAGGAATCACATTGGTAAACTTACATTGCACTGCGTATACTCCTCCAGGGATAAGGAAACCAAAGTTGTACACAGTCCTCCAGGTATGGTCTCACCAAGGCCCTTCATCACTGTAGGAGAAAGTGAGGTCTGCAGATGCTGGAGATCAGAGCTGGAAATGTGTTGCTGGAAAAGCGCAGCAGGTCAGGCAGCATCCAGGGAACAGGAGAATCGACGTTTCGGGCATAAGCCCTTCTTCAGGAATGATTCCTGAAGAAGGGCTTATGCCCGAAACGTCGATTCTCCTGTTCCCTGGATGCTGCCTGACCTGCTGCGCTTTTCCGGCAACACATTTCCAGCCCTTCATCACTGTAGTTTGATATCTTTATGATATAGGCGAAAGTGAGGACTGCAGATGCCGGAGATTAGAGTCAAGATTAGAGTGGTGCTGGAAAAGCACAGCAGGCCAGGCAGCATCTGAGGAGCAGGAAAATCGATGTTTTGGGATTCCTGATGAAGGGCTTTTGCCCAAAATGTCAATTTTCCTGCTCCTCGGATGCTGCCTGACCTGCTGTGCTTTTCCAGCACCACTCTAATCTTGACTCTTCTTTACGATATACTCCAATGCCTTTGTAATAAAGCCTAACAAACCATTTTCTTTTTGGATTGCTTCGCCAAGCCCCATGCTGTCATCAAGTTTCACAAGTGAATAATTGTTATACAGCTCAGCCATAATCTAATAGAATGACAGCACAAATTCAAGGGGGTTTGAATACTATTAATGGATTCTGACCATGTAATTAATATAAAGTCATCCCTGGAAATAAAATCCCTTACCTTGAGGGCAATTTCCATCACAGCACTGGCTAACTATCATTTATAAATGCTATTCTGATTCTGCTACAAACAAAGATAGACTTTTGCAAAAGTTATATTCCCAGAACTGAGCTTCGTGGCCTCAGTGTATATCAGGAATGAAAATCAGGATGCACCGGGAATATTCCATCCATCAAAATATTGAATAAATAATATCAAAGAGCAGACTGGACTCCACACTTTAATCCCTGTATATACTCACAAGATACAAATATAAGCCCCTGAGCTTCAAAACATTGCTCTGTCTACATAACAAGAGACTTCTATTATCAATAAGATCTAAAAGTAATGTATTATGTTTGACATATTTTAAAAAGGTTCTAAAATGTCTCTGCTGTAGGCCAATCTATTTATTTTGACACTGGACTGTGGATCTTGGCCTTGAGAACACTTGTCATCACTCTTCATCAATTGCCTTTTCACTGTGTCCAAGGGTCACCCATTATGGCTCAAGTCACAATATCATTATAAGATATGGCTAAAAGGCAGCTTTGAGAGATCTACCTCAGTTAGTGTGGGAATTGAATCTTTGCTTTTGGCATCATCCTGTATCAGCTCCAGCCATTGAGCTAATTCAACTAACTAAACCCTAGATGTTGTTTGTGTGTTCTTAAGTTAATCTGGAATGGGAACTCTGTCTGAGGAGTGGATTGTTTCAGCACAATGGAAGCAATAAACTGACTTGAAATGGATCTGTCCTAAAGAAAGATTCTTCTTGGTGTAGAAGTGGATGGTCCCATCCTTCAACCAGTTCATTTCAGGGTATTGGAGTGAAACCCTGAGATGAGAACATTACTGGATGAGGCAAGAAATAAAACTCAGTAGAACAAAAAATAATTCTCAGGTCAATGAAGCAGCATTAGAAAATTGATGTCACGTTTGAATATCACCACAAAGATTTGAATACAAATGCAGGCTACTTACTGTACAACCTGCCCCAGCCAGTCACGTAGCAGGGATAATTATTTTCAAAGATATCACCAGCTGGAGGAACACAGGCAGGCTTCACTTTGTCACTTAAAGTTGCAGGTTTGGAAAGTTTGATCAAAGCAATGTCATTCCTAAAATGAAAATAAAATTGAGGGAGTTATTTCGGCAATTGTTCCAAAAAGGCTCTGCGCAACTGAACAGTTAAATGCAGTGGCTACTGCTTTAGCTACTCCTAAATAAATTCCTCTGGGAACGTGGTGAGCTCTCTTCTTGAATTGCTGCAACCAATGTGGTGCATGAACATGTGCAGTGCTTTTGCCTGTTGTGGTTTGCTTGGCCATTTTAGAGTTAGCTACACCATTATGGATCAGGACTTATGGATAGAACATACAAGCAAGGATCACAAATTTCCTCCATTTTTGGATGAGTTTCAGTTAACGTTATTCATAAGACTAGAGTTATAATTCCATTTAAACTCCCCAGCTTCTGTGATTGGATCGGAACTCTGAAATATATGTTTAGGTACATGGATTGTTAGCCCAAGACTGTAACTGACATGCCACCATCTGCACTGCCAGAATAATGTACAGAAGAGACCTATGAATCAGCAGGCTGGTGAGTTGAGAGTATAGCAAATGTGCCAAATGAGCTGAAAGTGCTGAGGGTTCTCTGGAGTCTCAGTCAATTGCAATAACATATTGCTGTTCCTTCAGTTGTTGGTTCAGGATTTAGAAACTCCCTTGCTAACAATACTGTGTGTGTCCCTGCACCATGTGGACTGTAATAGTCAAGAAGTCACTTTATCACCATTTTCCCAATGGCAGTTGCAGGTGAGCGACAAAGGCAGGCCTATCTAGAATTGGTCACATCCCACGAAGGAATAATAAGTGTTGAGAAAGGCAGTCTACCAAGTTCGGGAATTTGGTACATTGAGGGAAACAAACTTGGAAAGCAATAAAGGAAAAAGACTTAATCCACTGTTAAAATAATTATTGTCCAGTCTATAAATTGTTAGAACATTTCAGTTTATTAAAGGTGCTACAGAAATGTCATTTTCTGGACTCTTCTAACACTAAAGCAGAAAATTGTCATTGTGACAGAATTGTCTGCTACAATTAGGACTGGGAAAGGGATAAGGGTCTGTTCCATGAAGCTGGGTCAGTATTTCCATATTGTGTAAAAAAGCAGATTTAGAGAGATTGGATATCAGCCTACAGTCAATCAGATATTATAAACACTCACAAAAAAGACTGAAAAGCTGCAAGTCTGGATCACAGTCCATGCAAAGTAATTAATCATCTCTGTCCATCCCCAATCCCTTAATCTTCAATCTCATCCAGCTCAGCTATTTTCATTTTTTCCAAAAGAATTTGTCAAAACTGCCAATTCTAACATGGAAGGAAACTATCTCAAGTTTAATATTAAAAAATAAAGTATAATGATATAAACTTAAGTCTCAACAAGTTATCTTTCTCTTTATATAACTGGGAAGATCATGGATAGAATTTAGTGGAACCCAATGGATGGAGCACAATGGTCAAGAATCAGAAGGGAGCATCCATATCAGATTCTCTGCATTGGGAAAACTGTCCCCAGTTAAAATCGGGATCGGAAAGATCTGATGCTGGAATTCTGCCTGTTGGTGGCAGGATGTCAATTATGATTATTAATGAGCTTTTTGAGAACCATTATCCCAGAAACTTGCATGGGCCTGTCAATGGGTGTCCCTGACTATGTCTGATTGAGGAACCTGGCATTGGGAACATACAAGCAGGGGCAGGAGCAGGCTATTCAACTCCTGAACCTGGTCCACCATTCAGTAAAGTCAATACCTGATTGTAACCTCAAATCCATATTCCTGCCCATCCCTGGTAGCCTTTCTTCCTCTTCCTTACAGACAATCATCCATGTCTGAATTAAAGAGTCCACCTTTTCAGGAAGATATGATGTAGAGATACCGGGGTTGGACTTGGGGTGGACAAAGTCAGAAGTCATATGACACTAGCTTAGAGTCCAACAGGTTTATCTAAAATCACAAGCTTTTGGAGGGCTGTTCCTTTGCCAGGTGAGGTTGGCACTCCGAAAGCTTGTGGTTATAAATAAACCTGTTGGACTATAACCTAGTGTCGTGTGATTTCTGACTTTTTCGCGAAGAGAGTTCCAAAGACATATAACCAACTGTGAGGAAAGATTTTGCAATACCTTGCCTCATGTTTTAAATGTGTGAACCTTTATAGTTAAACAGTGACCCCGAGGTCTAGTTTCTCCCATAAAGGTAACATCCTTTTCATATCCACCTTGTCAAGGTCCCTCAGCATCTCATCTGCTCCAATCAACTCACCTCTTACACTTCAAAACTCCAGTGGATACAAGCCTGGCTTGTCCAACCTTTCCTCAGAAGACATCTTACTAATTCCAGCTATTAATCTGGTAAACTGTCTCTTTCTAATTTGCGTCCTTCCTTCAACAAGGTGACAGAGTAGATGTGGATTCACCAGTGCCCTGAATAACTGAAGCATAACATCGATAGTTAGGGGGACAGATAGGAGGTTCTGTGGTGATGAGAGAGACCCACGGTTGGTGTGTTGCCTCCTGGGTGCCAGCGTCCATGATGTCTCTGATCATGTTTTTGGGATCCTTCGGGGGGAGGGAGAGCAGCCCCAAATTGTGGTCCACATTGGCACCAACGACATAGGTCGGAAGAGAGATGGGGACTTGAGGCAGAAATTCAGGGAGTTAGGATGGAAGCTTAGAGCTAGGACAACAGAGTTGTTTTCTCTGGTTTGCTGCCCGTGCCACGTGCTAGTGAGTTGAGGAATAGGGAGAGAAAGGAGTTGAACACGTGGGTACAGGGATGGTGCAGGAGGGAGGGTTTCAGGTTTTTGAATAATTGGAGCTATTTCTGGGGTAGGTGGGACCTCTACAAGCAGGATGGTCTTCACCTAAACCAGAGGGGTACCAATATCCTGGGTGGGAAATTCGCTAAAGCTATTAAGGTGGATTTAAACTAATACAGCAGGGGATGGGAACCAAAATTGTAGGGCAGGTACAGAAAAGGATGAGACAGGTACAAATCAAGTATCTGACACTGGCAAGCGAGAACCTGTTTTGAAGTGTGTGTACTTCAACGCGAGGAGCATCCGAAATAAAGTGGGTGAACTGGCTGCGTGGGTTGGTACCTGGGACTTCGATGTTGTGGCCATTACAGAGACATGGATAGAGCAGGAACAGGAATGGCTGTTGCAGGTTTCGGGATTCAGATGTTTCAGTAAGAACAGAGAAGATGGTAAAAGAGGGGGAGGTGTGGCATTGTTGATCAGGGACAATATTACAGTTGTAGAAAGGATGTTTGGGGACTCGTTAACTGAGGTAGTATGGGCTGAGGTTAAAAACAGGAAAGGAGAAGTCACCATGCTGGGAGTTCCCTATAGGTCTCCGAATAGTCCCATAGATGTAGAGGAAAACTTAGCAAAGATAATTCTCTATAGGAGTGAGAGAGGCAGGATAGTTGTCATGGGGGACTTCAACTATCCAAATATTGACTGGGATCACTACAGTACGAGTACTATAGATGGGTCAGTTTTTGTCCAGTGTGTGCAGGAGGGTTTCCTGACTCAGTATGTAGACAGGCCTACAAGGGGCGAAGCCACTTTAGATTTAGTACTGGGTAACGAGCCTGGCCAGGTGTTAGATCTGGAAGTAGGTGAGCACTTTGGAGACAGTGATCACAATTCTGTCAGGTTTACTTTAGTGATGGAAAGGGATAGGTGACTCCACCGAGCAAGAGTTACAGCTGGGGGAAGGGAAATTACGATGCAATTAGGAAAGATTTAGGAAGCATAGAATGGGGAAGGAAACTGCAGGGGGTGAGCACATTAAAAATGTGGAGCTTATTCAAGGAAAAGCTCCTGTGTGTCCTAAATAAGTGTGTACCTATCAGGCAGTGAGCCGTGGTTTACTAAGGAAGTGGAATCCCTGGTCAAGAAGAAGAAGAAGGCTTATGTTAGGACAAAATGTGAAAACTCAGTTAGGACGCTTGAGGGTTTCAAGGAAGTCAGGAAAGACCTAAAAAGAGAGCTCAGAAGAGCCAGGAGGAGACATGAGAAATTGTTGGTGGATAGGATCAGTGTTAAGGCTTTCCATAGGTATGTCAGGAATAAAAGACTGACGAGAGTTAAATTAGGACCAATCAAGGATAATAGTGGGACGTTGTGTGTGGAATCAGAGGAGATAGAGGAAGCACTAAATAAATATTTTTTGACAGTGTTCATTATAGAAAATGAAAATATTGGCGAGGAAGATACAGAGATACTTGCATCTAGACTAGAAGAGATTGAGGTTCACAAGGAAGAGGTATTAGAAATACTGCAGAGTGTGAAAATAGACAAGTCCCCTGGGCCTGATGGGATCTATCCTAGGATCCTCTGGGAAGCAAGGGAAGAGACTGCCGAGCCTTTGGCATTGATCTTCAAATCATCATTGTCTACAGGGATAGTGCCTGAGGACTGGAGGATAGCAAATGTGGTTCCCTTGTTCAAAAAGGGCAGTAGAGACAACCCTGGTAATTACAGACCAGTGACTCTCACTTCAGTTGTTGGTAAAGTGTTGGAAAAGGTTATAAGAGATAGGATTTATAACCATCTAGTAAAGAATAATCTGATCAGGGACAGTCAGCACGGTTTTCTGAAGGGTAGGTCATGCCTAATGAATCCTATTGAGTTTTTTGACAAAGTGACCAAACAGGTAGATGAGAGTAAACCGATTGATGTGGTGTATATGGATTGGAGCAAGGTGTTCGATAAGGTTCCCCACAGTAGGCTATTGTACAAACTGCAGAGGAATGGGATTGTGGGAGACATAGCAGTTTGGATCAGTAATTGGCTTGCTGAAAGAAAACAGAGGGTTATAGTTGATGGAACATGTTCATCTTGGTGTCCAGTCACTAGCGGCGTACCGCAAGGGTCGGTGTTGGGTCCACTGCTGTTCGTCATTTTTATAAATGACCTGGATGAGGGCTTAGAAGGGTGGGTTAGTAAATTTGCGGATGACACTAAGGTCGGTGGAGTTGTGGATAGTGACGAAGGATGTAGTAGGTTGCAGAGAAACATAGATAGGATGCAGAGCTGGGCTAAGAGGTGGCAAATGGAGTTTAATGTGGATAAGTGTGAGGTGATACAC
>NC_057743.1:13715723-13744704 GCF_004010195.1 Chiloscyllium plagiosum | reverse complement strand
ATCCCTCCCTCTTGCACCATCCCTGTAGCCACGCATTTAACTGTTCTCTCTCCCTATTCCTCGACTCTCTATCACGTGGCACGGGTAACAAACCAGAGACAACAACTCTGTTCGTTCTAACTCTGAGCTTCCAACCTAGCTCCCTGAAAGCCTGCCTAACATCCTCAGCCCTCCTCCTACCTATGTCATTGGTGCCAATGTGGACCACGACTTCGGGCTGCTCCCCCTCCCCCTTAAGGACCCGGAAAACACGATCAGAGATGTCACGTACCCTTGTACCTGGGAGGCAACATACCAAACGTGAGTCTCTCTCGCCCCCACAGAACTGCCTATCTGTGCCCCGAACTATCGAGTCCCCAATAACTATTGCTCTGCTCTTCTCCACCCTTCCATTCTGAGCAACAGGGACAGGCTCCGTGCCAGAGGCCTGAACCCCATTGCTTACCCCTGGTAAGTCGTCCCCCCCATAAGTATCCAAAATGCTATGCTTGTTCTTGAGGGGAACGGCTGCAGAGGGTCCCTGCACTGGCTGCTTCCTCCCAGTCCCCCTCACTGTCACCCATCTGCCTGCAATCTTTGGAGTTACTATTTCCCTAAAGCTCTGATCTATGACCCCCTCTGCCTCCCGAATGATCCTAAGTTCATCCAACTCGAGCTCCAGTTCTCTAACACGGTCTTGGAGGAGCTGGAGATGGGTGCACATCCTGCAAGTGTAATCAGCAGGGACGGCCATGGCATCCCTCACCTCAAACATGTTGCAAGAGGAACATTGCACTGCCTTCACTGCCATCCCTCTAAAAGTAACCTTTAAAAAAAAAACTAGGTCTAAAGAATAGAACAAGCAAAATGCAGCACTTGCCTACTTACCACAACGGGTCTTATTATTAGGTTAGAGGAGGAGGGCGGGTGGGAGGCACTACCTCTGTAGTGCCTCGGGTTCCTCTCCTGCGTGCTTTTATAGAAAAAAAAACCTACCCAGGTAAGCTTGCGCTACACCAGCTTCCGGCTGCCTATGTTCTATATCCATACTTTTGTATTCAATTCCTCTCGCAGTAAATAATATTCCAGATTACTTGTTATACCTGCATACTAACCTACAATTCAATTGCTGGGACATCCAGATCCCTTTGCATTTCAGAGCTCTTGCAACAATCTCTCACCATTTCGATAACATTTTGAAAATTCTTTCTGCTGAAATGGACAATTTCATATTTTCTACATTATATTCTATTTGCCCACTCATTTAACCTATCTATATTACTCTGTAGCTTCGTATGTCTTCTTCGTACCTTAGTTTTCAATCTAACTTTGTGTCGTCATCAAATTCAGACACTGTACTTGCCATCCCTTCATCCAAGTCATTTATATAATTTGTAAACAGTTGATGCCCAAGCACTGACCCCTGCAGTACAGCACTCACCTTGCCAAGCAGAAAAAGATCCATTTATATTCAAGCTCTGTTTCCTGTTAGCAAGGGGTGACATGGTGGCTCAGTGATTAGCACTGCTGCCTCACAGTGCCAGGGACCCAGTTTCCAGCCTCAGGTGACTGTCTGTGTGGAGTTTGCACATTGACTGTGTGGGTTTCCTTCGGTGCTCTGGTTTCCTCCCACAATCCAAAGATGTGCAGGTTAGGTGAATTGACCACGCTAAATTGCCCATGGTGTTCAGAGATGTGTAGGTTGGGTGCATTAGTCAGGGGTAAATGGTAGGGGAATGGGTCTGGGTAGGTTAGTCTTCAGAGGGTCGGTGTGGACTTGTTGGGCTGAAGGGCCTGTTTACACACTGTAGGAATTCTAATTCTGTGATTGCCAATATGCCAACCTGTACACCATAAGATTTTATTTCCTGCAATAACCTTTGACGTGGCACTTTATCAAATGCCTTCTGGAATCCTAAGGACAGTATGCCCATTGGTTCCACTTTATCCACAGCATATGTTACTTCTTCAAAGAGCTCCAACAGATTGGTTGGACATGCTTTACGTTTCACAAATCCATGTTGACTCAGCCTGATTAGATTGAAGTTAGTTATAACTTCTACAATGACAGATCCTAATGTTTACTCTTTGAGAAATGTTGTTAACTGGCCTGCTTTCTGTCTTCCTTTCTTCATATTTGATTAAAGGAGTTGCATTTATTACCTTCCTCAAATCCAAGGCAAGGAGTTGTTACTGAAAGCCAGGCCTGCCTTTGTGTCTGATCCCTTTGCTCCCCTCATGTCTGGTTGTTTGATGGATAGAACCAAATTCTAATGTTTGTTTGTTTTCTTCACGTGCCACTGTACAGAACCAAACTGCTTTAGTGACTATGTATGTTTTTTATGTATAAAGTATATATATTTGAAATAAATAAAAGGTGATCCATTCCCACAGCACCCATCCTGCCCTCACCCTCCACCTGAGTCTGGGTCTTGGGACATTGTTCCTAGTGCTGCTGCCTCAATAGAAGGTAGCCTTTGATTGGCTGGCAGCTCTTCTGGGTGAGATCATAGAATCCCTACAATGTGGAAACAGGCCATTTGACCCAACAAGTCCACACCGACCCTCCAAAGAGCGTCCCACCCAGATCCACTCTCCCACCCTATTACTCTACATTTCCCCTGAATAATGTACCTAGCCTACACATCCCTGAACACTATGGGCAATTTAGCTAACCTGGATATCTTTAGACTGTGAGAGGAAACCGGAGAACCTGGAGGAAACCCACGCATCCACGGGGAGAATGTGCAAACTCCACACAGACAGTCACCCAAGGCTGGAATCAAACCCAGGTCCCAGGTGCTGTGAGGCAGCAGTGCTAACCACTGAGCCACCATACCTCCCAATCCATCTTTAAGATTCCGAACCCACTAAGGGCCTGATTACATGAAAGTCCTAAAGCTGGTTAGCAAAGTCCCTGAGGGCTCTTAACCTGAGTCAGGCCTCTTCCAAAAAACTGAGTTGGGCTAGGGGGCGAGGGTGAGACTGGATGGGTTCCTCTCCCTAAATCCTGTGCTTAGAATGCTTGGAAGGAAAATCAGTGAAATTGGTGAATGAGACAAACAGATCAGACTCATTCTGTATGCTTCCAAACAGAGATCCAGCAGGAACAGGATGTTCATTGACAAATATTGTCCTTTCTTTCCTGGTTTTCCCCACTGGGGGAGATTGTGGAGTACACAGTGTGGGAATTGATAACCTCAACCTGCTATTTTCCATCCACCTGGACATTTCATTTTGATAAAGGGACTGGCGGATTGCAGGAATTCAGGGAAGTGCATTAAAGATGATTCCTGCACTGAAATCAGGTGTTTAATTGTGAGAGAAAAGTTTGCAGACTGATTTGAAATACAATGGCTAAGATGACCATGAAACGTCAGTGATGCAGTTATTAAAAAGGCTACTGTAAGTGCAGAATCATGTGGAATGAATATAAAATTAGCAAGCTTTAAGTGAAGTAAGAGAGCAAAGGAAATATCCTACCCCAGTGCAATAATGAAAGTGTGGAGCCAACTCAGAGGCTGGGATTTTCTGAACAGTATGCCTTTCTTGAAGTCAATTTGCATGAGGCTTTTTTCCAGTTTTGATTACAGCTTAATTATTACAGCTTAATGCCGGGACTAAATCAAGAGGTTTATTGCTCTTTCAGGTTCACTGCCCATCAGTTGTTAAGGCTCAAAAAGCTAAGAGCTCTCATCGCCAGAGAATATTGAGCTGCTTCAATAAATAAATATTCATTCAATCATACAGAACTTGAGTATTGCTTAGAAAAATCACTCTTTTTGAAGTTTTTCATCTTGCACTCAGGACAATTTGCAAGAATACCAATTTCAGGTGAAAACCAACATTTAAACTATGTGAGAGGAGAGTGCTGATTGGTTGCATACAGCTGGTGAATTCTCCATGGCAACACCTGTACAATAAGAATCCATTTGCCAACTCATCAGCATTCTCCTCTCATACAATAGTAATGTTGGTTTTTCCTTAAAATTGAGATTCTTGTGAGTAGTCCTGATAAGTGCAAGATGGGAAGCTTTGACAACATGTGTCTTTTTTGCAGCAATACTCAAAAAACATTACAGAAATAGAGGTGGTTCATTTCTGGGGGAAACCACTTCATAAAGTTACCATACTCAATCAATAGAATTCATAGATATTTGATAAAAATCAAAAGAACTGCGGATGCTGTAAATCAGAAATAAAAATAGAAATTGCTGGAAAAGCTCAGCAGGACTGGCAGTATCTGTGGAGAGAAATCAGAGTTAACATTTCTGATCCAGTGACCTTCCTCAGAACTGATGGTAGCTAGGAAAATGTCAGGTTATATACAGAAAGTAGGGTTGGGGTGGGGATAAGGAGTAAATGATAGATTAGGATAGAAGCCAAAGAGAGGGAAGATTTGGTTAGGAGGGTAAAAAGCTTTAATGGAGACTGTTGGATGTTGCCAGGGTGGGAGGATTTGAGCTATAGGGAGATGCTGAACAGGCTGGGGCTGTTTTCCCTGGAGCGTCGGAGGCTGAGGGGTGACCTTGTAGAGGTTTACAAAATTATGAGGGGCGTGGATAGGATAAATAGCCAAAGTCTTTTCCCTGGGGTCAGGGAGTCCAGAACTAGAGGGCACAAGTTTAGGGTGAGAGGGGAAAGATATAAAAGAGACCTAAGGGGCAACTTTTTCACGCAGAGGGTGCTTTGTCTATGGAATGAGCTGCCAGAGGAAGTGGTGGAGGCTGGTACAATTGCAACATTTAAGAGGCACTTGGATGGGTATATGAATAGGAAGGGTTTGGAGGGATATGGGCTGGGTGCTGGCAGGTGGGACTAGATTAGTTTGGGATATCTGTTCGGCATGGACAGGTTGGACCGAAGGGTCTGTTTGCATGCTGTACATCTCTATGACTCTATGTTAATGCCTTACAGTGGTTTGCGTGTATGAACAGACTATACAATAACAAGGCCTGGTGTTTTAGGGTTGGGGTAAGGACATGAGAGAGGTCAAGCCCTAAAACCGTTGAACATGATATAAAGTCCAGAAGGCTGCAGGGTCTCTGAGTGGAAAATGAGGTCGTGTTCTTCGATTTTGCTGGAGCACTGCAGCAAGCCTGTGTCAGAGATGTTGGCCAGGGAACAGGGTGGGGTGTTGAAGTGGCAGGCAACTGGAAGCTCAGGATCTTTTTGATTAAAATATGTTTTTCACCAACACAGATCTAATATTTCTGATGTAGTATTGAGCTATACTTTGTTTTATAAGGCTCCTGTTAATAGTAGGTGAAAGTGAGGACTGCAGATGCTGGAGATCAGAGTCAAGATTAGAGTGGTGCTGGAAAAGCACAGCAGATCAGGCAGCATCCGAGGAAAATCGACATTTTGGGCAAAAGCCCTTCATCAGGAATAGCAATAGTACTGTATAATGTAAATTGTTCCTGTTGTTACTGCTGGGTCATAGATTCACCTCGCCGCTGTTAAAACTGCAAATGAGTTAGATGATTGAGTGCAGACTCAAGGCTACCAACTTACCCACATGCCAGGCAACTAGCGTTCCACTGTGGGTGAACGAAAATCTTAGCAGCATTTATAGTCTCTTCTGAACCTTCATGCACATCCCTGTCATATTCCCCCAGCACCGCACGATAGGACCGGCCTGACCTTCGAAGATAAAATGCGATATTAGCATGGTGTAGAGAAACTCGCAATAATGATATTGGGGTACAGCATCAGAACTATGGGGGTGGTGGAGATCTACAGCCAATTTCCCAATCCTCCAGGCGTATGGAAGACAGAAATACCCTCGTAGGCTTAGGCAACGTTGTTGGTCATAACTGCTGTGAAATTTACATGAACTTATTGCCTGTTCTTTGAAACAGTGAATCATCCTGGAAAAGTGTCTCCTGTAAAACTCTGGGCAGTAGGATGTTGCACAATGATAAGACACCTTCAGTGGGAACAGTGGGAACAGTGCTTTGCATATGCTTCTCACTCAGAGTAGGCACTCACTGGATGCAGTGCCCTGCTGTCACAACCCAGTTCCTGTCAATCAGGCTTCCTCCACAAGTGTGAGAATAATATGATCCACGGTCCACTTCCAAGGAGATCTACCAATAAATCACAGAACATTATTCCCAAGAGAATGAGGGAGAGGGGAAGACAGCAGATTCACACAAGTCAGGTATCATTACATACATCAGTCCCACAGGGGCCCGATTCATTATCAAACAGCCAGGTCCATTTGAGGTCACAATGGAGAAAGTTCTGTTTGATCCCTGCTTTTTCCTGTTACTCTACACATCCTAACATGGTACATGAAAGGAGTAAAGGTCAAAAAACCCTATGAGGATTCAGAAACCTGGGCCTCCCGACTGATATTAATTTCCATATTGATCCCGAACCTAAAGTGCGTTTTTGTTCTGATTTGCCGTTATCTCTTCATGTCCACTTATCCACCGCCCCCACCCTGGCACTCTGCACACCCCACGTTGATCGGCTTTCTCCTTCTTCTGCTTATGCAAACACTTGGCTCCTTCACCCAAGGGATCATTCTCCATGGTGAGAGGTGGTGAGCATCGAGGCTGTTTGATTGTGAAGGGCATTGTCAGCACTCACATTTACAGCATCTGTAATGTAGTCAGTTTTCCCTCGGGCTTCACAGTCAATCACAATTTGACACAGAGTCATGTGGAATTTTACCAGGAGGCAACTCCTGGTGCCTTTTTGCATTTGCCATCTCTACCAGTGTAAGGTACTGTGTTAGGCTCTTTTTAAGTAGTTCCCTACCAACAACCTTCCTTAGTCTTAGGCCTACATCATGGTGAGTGTTAGTGGAGTCAGTAGTCGGGGGCGGGGTTGGAGGGGAGTGGGGATAGATTTAAGGTGAGAAGTGGAATGCTAAGAGGAGATTTGAGGAGAATGGTTTTCACTCAGATGAATGTGGGAGTCTAGAGCTCGTTGCCCGAAAGTATGGTTGAATCAGAAACTCTCGTAATGTTTAAGAATATAGAAACACACTTGCATTGCCATAGCCTCCAGGACTTTGTGTCAAAAGCTGGAAACTGGCATTAGTGCAGTCAGATCTTTGTTGACCAACACAGATACGATGGGCTAAATGGTCTGTTTTGGTGTGTAATCATCTTTGTATCTGTGAAGGTACACCACTGTGGAGTATCTGGAAAAGAGGCACTATTGGTAGATAACAAAAAGGTTTCTTACATGAGAGCAATAAGTACAATTACATTTTTAGATTAGATTACAGTGTGGAAACAGGCCCTTCGGCCCAACAAGTCCACACCGACCCGCCGAAGCGAAACCCACCCATACCCCTACATTTACCCCTTACCTAGCACTACGGGCAATTTAGTATGGCCAATTCACCTGACCCTGCACATCTTTGTGATGTGGGAGGAAACCGGAGCACCCGGAGGAAACCCACGCAGACACGGGGAGAACATGCAAACTCCACACAGTCAGTCGCCTGAGGCGGGAATTGAACCCGGGTCTCTGGCGCTGTGAGGCAGCAGTGCTAACCACTGTGCCACCGTGCCGCCCACTAGACCTTACTGAGCTGGTTACATCAGATCCCTCTGAAATCTACAGTCTCCAATCATAGATTTTGCAAAACATCATTACAATGGGTGGAGCCAATGAAATATGAAAATTAACTCCTTCGGAACCATTACCTTGCATAACAGTAAGGAGAGCAGCAGCGATAGGTTTGGAAGCCAAGCAGCAGCTAAAACAAGAGTATGAATGACAACATGGAAGCAATCTTAAATTCCAACATCAAACCTGAACTTTGCTGTTTGGGTATGCTTTCTTTGAACCTGCTGAGGTTGTGAAAGGGCTTTTATAAAGGCAGATCCTTATTTATTTCCTTTAAACCTCTGCTCAGCTAAAACAGATGCATTTTCGAGGAGTATTTTCCAAAGTAGAGATTGACAGCAACAACCCTGGGCAATTCAGATCCCCTTCCTTATTTAGGGACAAGAAGGTCATTTATGTAACTTCTGCTGCTACTCCAGCTGAGATTAACTAACTCATCAGAGGCAAGGCACTGAGCTCAAGATCTCTTGACTGAGCATCCTATCTAGCAAGAAGGTGTGGGAAAGCTGAGAGTATTCCTTTCCTGCCTGCCACAATGTTTCATCTGTAACTTACCTGCCAGGGCCAGCTGTAAGGTCTTGCATCAATTCCATTTACAACCCTTGTCATATAAGGCGGGTAGCTGGGATTTCCACAGGCATGGGCTGAAAGACAAGTATTAGTTCCATTCACACCACTATCTGCAGTATGGAGCATTCTTATCTTGAAGGCTGGTAATTAGATCTTAAAGAAAGTTGGATGACAGGTAAAATTCAGAAGCTATGCCAAGCTTATCTCTACTATAGGATAAAAGGGACAGACTCAGTTGGGTTGATAGGGAAATTTGTGAGTGATCTCTATTGCTCTGGGAATAGACTTTAAAAAACAGTTGTCTCTCATTCCAGGAGCCACGTAGACAATAGTTTTTTTTATTGTTACACCTTCTGAACAATTAACTGAAGATGGCACAAAAACTTTTGTTGTCTGTATTTATCCTACAATCTCTTTAGCATTTGTTTGCAGTATATAAAACAACTGTGAATGTGTATTTCATCTCCATTGTAATTCAAGTATGAAATCAAATGATGTTGTCCCTTGTGTCATACTGAACTATTCAGTTTGTCCTTTGATTTCACTTCCCACCATTTCTTTTGCAGCGATGTGTATCTGGCATTTGGCAAGTGGTGAATGGAGATAGTTTGGCTGGGCAATCTACTGGGGATTACAACATTGGGATGCTTTTAGCTTGGACAGAGGTGCAACATTATTTTCCTGTGCATGTCTGCAGCTGACTGTAGAGGCATCATTTCCAGAAAACTGCAAATATAAACATCAGCTACCTTTTGCCATCTTTGTCATGATCAGCTTTGACATGAGTTTTGCAACAGGCTGGTTCCTTCTCTCATCAGTGAAGTTATACCACAGGAAAATGCATTGTTTAAAGGAAGCACAGGTATACATTGGAAGCATTTCTCAAACGTTTTTTGTATTAGCATATCCACAACGTGGGTAGTATTTTTGAACACCCACAAATATTCCAAAACGAGGTGAATAGCAATGAGGTGCAGGATACAGCTTTCCCTGCTCTGCTGCAAAGCTCTGTCCCAGTCTGAGGTAGGAGAGAAACACATTCTAAAGAAGACCCCACAATAAGTGTGACATGACCCAATCCCATACCCATTGCCCTATGGTGTCATTGAGCAAGAACGCCAATCGCAGCTAAATTATGCTCTGTTTGTTGTTGAGGAAAATTTCCGTATTTCTGCTTAAATTACAAACTTAGAACATTTCTGATCAATTAGGCCCAACAACACTTCACACATTAGGCAACTCACCACCAACCACAAGCAGAAGGACGAGAAGGGCTTCCATCTTGTTTCTTAGGCACTGATGAAATAAATCAACAACAGGCATTTTATATCAACTCCTGCACAAGGTCAATCATTACCTTTCCAGAATATTAAATTATTCTTTAAAAATACTTAAGCACACCCTATCATTCTAAACATTGATGCTGACTCTGTAGATATGTGTCAAGGTTACAGTATTTTTGTTTACTCTATAAAATCTGAGGAACAAATTTATTTGACTCACTCACTGTGGAACACTGAGCTAGGTGTTGGCAGCAAGTAAAATATCTGCCACATTGCATTTGAATGGCCCAATGAATATCTTAAAAGTCAATATTCATTACAGTGCCATAAGTATTGGATTAATTTAAAACATATTAGTCAGCATGGATTGGTTGGGATGAAGGGTGTGATGCTGGAAAAGTACAACAGGTCAGGCAGCATCCGAGGAGCAGGAGAATCGACGTTTCAGGCAAAAGCCTGAAAGTAATCTGGAAAGATTACTGATGAAGAGCTTTTGCTCAAAATGTTGATTCTCCTGCTCTTCGGATGCTGCCTGACCTACTGTGCTTTTCCAGCACCACAATCTCGATTCTGATCTCCAGTATCTGCACTCCTCACTTTCGCCTAGTTGGGCTGAAGAGTCTGTTTCTTTACTGTATGACTCTATGACTATGTCAAGTTAAAAAAGCTGACTTTTCCTTCACGTTTTTTATTCCATCTTTCTGAAGCTTTCTAAAGGCAGCATCATTCTGCCGTTTACATCTCCTCTAAGTTTCATTACACTTGCCACATTATCGCTCCTCTTGACTGTACACCACCAACTTTTTGTCAATAAGCTCTCCTGTTTTCTGCCTGATCACATCTTTCCCTTCACTCATTTTCCATCCTGCCCCATTTCACTTGCATATAACCTATTACATTTCAAATTTTTCACAGCACGGATGAAATGGCAATGACCCTGACTGACCTGTTGAGTATTTATAGCATTTTTGTGAATATTGTGTGCTGCAGCTAACTTGAAATTGACAGTGTTTCAGTCCAGTCTTCTTTTCTCTTTAAAAGTTATCCTTGAAAGTCGATGTTGTGAAACTTAACAGACTTCAGAAAATATTTACAAGGATGTTGCCAGGGCTGGTGGGTTTGAGCTATAGGGAGAGGCTGAATAGGCTGGGGCTGTTTTCCCTGGAGTGTTGGAGGTTGAGAGGTGATCTTATGGAAGATTATAAAATCCAGAGAGGCATGGATAAACTGAATCGTCAAGGTCTTTTCCCTGGGGAAGGGGAGTCCAAAATGAGAGGGCATAGGTTGAATGTGAGAGGAGAAACATTCAAAAGGGACCTAAGGGCAACTTTTTCTCACAGAGGGTGGTACGGGTATGGAATGAGCTGCCAGAAGAACCGGTGGAGGCTGGTACAATTGCAACATTTAAAAGGCATCTGGATGGGTATATGAATAGGAAGGGTTTGGAGGGATATGGGCCAAATTCTGGCAAATGGGTCTAGATCACTTTAGGATATCTGGTTGGCATGGATGAGTGGACGGAAGGGTCTGTTTCCATGCTGTACAGCTGTATCACTCCAATAGGCACAGATTGTCTTTTAGCGCAAGCTTTAGATTAGCATTGTCTGAACATGAGGTCAGACAATGAGTATCAGCTGATTTTTTGATTGCAGAGAATTTCTTATTCCTCTGAATGTTTGGTCATTTGATGAAAACGAGTAAATAGGAGCTTGAGTTAGCATTCAACCTGAGAGATGACATTTTTGACAGTATAGTGCTGACTTGCTACGTCAGTCTAGATTATGCACTCAAGTCTTAGATCAGGATTTGATTCCACCATTTTCTGATCTGGAATCACATTCAGCTAAAATTCTGGGTAATTGAGAATTAAAAGTTCACAGTGAGAGACAAGTTTGAACGTTCCCTCTAATCTTTTTCTGTCCCAAGTTTGTATCATGTTTAGCTGGGGGAAAGTAACTCTTATCTAAAGTATACAAGGAAATCAAATAAAAGTGCAGAAAAGCCTCAACGTTCTCACAGAAAGAGAAAAACGTGGGATGGAAAGTAACAGGAGACATCTGTGTCCGAGTGACTTAACCAAAACAAATAATGCCGTTGCCAATTACTTTAATTTATCTGACGCACATACAAAGGACTGACAGCTGTCAGAAAAGAGGATTGACAGTCACAGTTATGTGGATAAATCTGTTTGGCTCACATGGCATTCAGGAAAGATCTCGGCCTTCTGGATGGATGGAGGATTCCATGGTTGGATCACCATACATGGAACCAATGAGCCAGACCTGACCTTAATCAAGTCAACCTTGCAGTTTGCACATTTGAAATTGAATAATCGAAAGAAAATAATGGGGGAAGAGTTTGCACATTAAGGAGTGCGTGGCCTTAGGCAAAAGTGAGGAGAGTAATGTCAGCAAAAATATCAGTGTGGGAACAGTTCATCAATTTAAGTTCCTGCATCCCTCCAGAACCAACTTTCCATTTTAATTACTCCAAGTGTTTCACTCACACAGTACAATGTAGTGCTAACTGAAGGTAAGGACTTCTTAGCACAGCTACCAGAAAGGAGTATGCTGTGCTTACAATTCAGTTGCTGGTTTATCATTTCGAAAAGCTGGTTAACCTCTAGATGTTTCCTGGTGTACCTTATCGCCCTGGGAAGTTCACTTCACATGGAGGAAGTTTTTGCTGGCATCATGTTGTTTATGACAGAAATTGTTTGGCTGCAGTTATGGCTGGTTTCCTTCAGGGCTGGAGAATAATGCAGAGCAGCAAGGAAGGCACTCCCAGGACAGGAGCTACGATCAGCAGAAGGAGGTAAAAGGCACAGCACAGGAGGCCATATGCAGAGCAAGTATTCAGTGAGTACCGTTATTCAGCAGTAATGCACAAGGTGTCTTTGCTTCAACCAAGGAGCCCATCACCAAGACATTCAACTTGCTGTAGTGATAACACAAACTTCACACCAGGGTTAGGCCTCAGTTTGTCAAGGCTCACTGTGCAGGTACACTTACTAAACTAAGTTAGAGTTAGTATGGGAAATGCAGTAAGCAGACATGCACAGCAAGACCCAGCAAGAAATTAGGAAGCTAAATGCCACTTTGACCTTTATTGAAAGGAGAGGAGTATAGAAATAAAGTGTACTTGCCAAAATCATACAGAGCTTTATTGCGACAACTCCTGGAACATTGTGCGCAGTTTTGACCTCCATTTTTAAAGAAGGACGTTCTTGCATTGGAGATGGTAAAGTGCAGTCACTAGATTGTATGTTGCAATGAGAGAGTTGTAATATGATGAGAGAGACTGAGCAAACTGGGCCCATAGTCTCCGGAGTTTTGAAGTGATTTCAGTGAAACGTGTACAAGATCCTGCCAGATGGCAAGCTATCTCTCCGGTAATAATCAGATTTTCATTTTAGTGTGGGGAGAGGTGGGTGTTCATAAGAATAGGGCGTACCATCAAGGGAGAGCATTTGGAACCAGCTACTTGTGTGGAGGCCAGGTGTTTAAGCCAACCTTGGTGCTTTGGGGTATTAAAACCAACAAAACAAAAACAGGCTTCCACCCACATTCCTCACACCCCATCAACCCCCACACACTCCCTATGCCCCAAACATGCAAGGGTTGCCAGAATTAATCAATGAAATGCTGACTATTGTATAGACTCTGGAATGATTTGTGTGGATTGGAAGGAAGCAAAAATCATCCCAGTATTTAATGATGGAATGGGAACAAAAACAGGAAAGTACAGAACCGATAGTGTTTTATTAATAGTAGGAAAAGTGCTAGAATCTACTTTAGAAGAAAGGATAAGTAGACACCTGATTGATTATGATCTAATTGGGAATAGTCAGCATTGGACTGCAAATGGGAAATTATGGTTGATGAACTTTCTTTGAGTTATTTTGAAGATGTTACTAACAAAACTGACAAAGGCGAGCCAATGGATGTAATAAATATAGGTCCAAGATGACAGGAATTCTTTTTACCTCAACTCTCTCAATGTTAGCCCACAAGCTTCTGTCAGCAAGCAAAGTGAGATATCAAGGACTGTCATTTTCTTTAACAAATCAATAATTCAAAGGTCACAAGATTTAAAGTAGTTTACGGTTTAACCAGTTCAAGCAGTTTTACAGTTTGATATTGTCAATGAATTTGAGGGCTCCCTTGGCAATTTGAATATTAGAACATAGAATAGTGTAGCACAGTACAGGCCCTTTGGCCCTCAATGTTGTGCCAACCTTTTATCCTGTTCTAAGCTCAAACTAACTTACATACCCATCACTTTACTATCATCCATGTGCCTATCCAAGAGTCACTTAAATGTCCTGAATGTATCTGACTCTATTACCACTGCTGGCAGAGCATTCCATGCACCCACCAATCTCTGTGCAAAGAACCCACCTCTGACATCTTTCCTAAACCTTTTTCCAATCACCTTAAAATTGTGCCCCCTTGTGATAGCCATTTCCACCCTGGGAAAAAGTATTTGGCTATCCATTCTATCTGTGCCTCTCATCATCTTGTATACCTCTATCCAGTCACCTCTCATCCTTCTTTGCTCCAATGAGAATAACCCTAGCACCCTCAACCTTTCTTCATAAGACATGCCCTCCAGTCCAGGCAGCATTCCGGTAAATCTCCTCTGCACTCTCTCTAAAGCTTCCACATCCTTCCTATAATGAGGCGATCAGAACTGAACACATATTCCAAGTGTGGTCTAACCAGTTCTTTATATAGCTGCAGCATAACTTCATGGCTCTTTAACTCAATCCTCCTGCTAATGAAACCCAACACAACATACGCCTTCTTAACAACCATATCAACTTGGGTGACAACTGTGAGGGATCTATGGACATGGACCCAAGATCATTCTATTCCTCCACATTGCCAAGGATCCTGCCTTTAACCCTGTAATCCGCATTCAAATTCGACCTTCCAAAGTGAATCACTTCACATTTTTCCAGGTTGAACTCCATCTGCCACTTCTCAGCCCAGCATGTCCCACTGCAAACTCCAACAGCCCTTCACACTATCCACAACTCCACCAACCTTCGTGTCATCAGCAAATTTACTAACCCACCCTGCCACTTTCTCATCCAAGTCATTCACTAAAATCATAAAGAGCAGAAGTTCCAGAACAGAGAAGATTGAGATTGGTGAGCTCAAGACTATCAATCATTGGGGCTTGATAGCATACACTTCCTTTCTTAAAATACATGGACAAAGAAAGTATCATAAATTATCCTATCTTACCAAAACGTCATAACAGTGAGAATAATAAATGATAATGAAGAGGTTGAGCTCATGGATATTTGATGACTTAAAGAGCCATCAGATAATGTTCATCATCCTTAATAGCCAGTTAGAGATTGATACACCTCCATTAAACCAATTAGTAATGAGTCTTGCCTCATCTAGGAAATCAGAATCTAATGGCATAATTGATCATGAGGTAATTAAACATCAGCATATGGTGACCAAGGTAGGCAACAAGTTTGAAAGTGAAGTTACCCTGCTGTCCAATTAGATGCAGAATGTAGAGTCATAGAGTTATACAACACAGAAATTAGATCCTTCGGTCCAACTCATCCATGCCAATCAGGTATCCCAAACTGAACTTATCCCATTTGCCCCACATCCCTCTAAACCCTTCCGATCCAAAATAGAATCGTGAATAGGAAAGGTTTCAAGGGAAATGGGCCAAATGCAGATAAGTGGGACTAGTCCAGTTTTGGACACGTAATCTTAGTTATGTTGACAAGAGAGACCAGAGACTGAGCTTTGAGCCAGCATCCTAAACTGAACTACAAAGCAAGAGCTGTAGTACAGTGATAAGCTCATAGCCTTGCCTTTGAAAGTCTTATTTATTAGAGTAATGTTTCTTGAGTTACATGCAGCAGACAGTCTCTTGTTAAAGTCTCAAATGAAGAAATAAATATTGGTATTTGAATTTTAACCCAGAACGAACGGTGAATGCATTCACCTCCAATTGACAGATCCTCTTTCCGGAGCTTGTTATTAGTCGATAAAGTGTGGTGCTGGAAAAGGCACAGCAGGTCAGGCAGCATCTGAGGAGCAAATGAGTCGACGTTTCAGGACTTGTTAATAGGCCCACTAATTTGAAACAGGATGGTCTACATAAATTAAGACTTTTGTTTTAAGCTGAGAAATTTTAGGACTGGGGAATTATTGCTGTTGTTCGGACACAACCATTCAGTTGGCTGTTTAACCAGTTTGGTGCATTGCGAGACTGCTAACTTGCTGATGTGCAGCCGTCCTTCTTCTGCAAGTCAGCTGTAGGTCCCATCATGGCTGCCAATTGTCAGTCACTCTCTGCAGGCAGCTGTTAAATCCTGGTATAACTCAATGTCATTGATTGTGCTACCGGTTCAATCAGAACACTTACATTTGAGATATTTTCTGATCAACTTGTTTTTGTACATCTTTAGAGCAAGTGAGACATGAACCCGGGCCACCAGGTAAACATTTACAGTTGAAGTGAAACCAAAAAATGCTTGCAATCACAACGGGTGAGGCAACATCCATAGAGAGAAAGCAAGCTAATGTTTTCAGTCTAGACGATTTTTCATCACAGCTGGTGTGAAGTCTGGAGGGAATAGCATTTATGCAATTGTTGGGGGAGGAGTGTGGAGTGCTGAGGGAGAGAGGCTGCTGATTATGCTGGTTAAGTGATTGGAATGTGAGGAAGACAGAGCAATGGTGCATCTAACTGCCAAACCAGGAAAGAACAGACAGTCCAAGTGGAGTGGGAGGAAGGGAGAGAGGATATGGTGACAAGTAAAGCTAAAAGAAAGGGAAGGAATGGGAGTGAGTTCACAATCTGAAGGTCCTGAACTCAATATTAAATTCAGAAGGTTATAAAGTACCTAATCTGAAGATGAGACGTTGCTTCTCCAGTTGTGATTGGCTGGAGGATTGCAGCATGCCGAGGACAGAGAAGTGGGCATGCGTGTTAGAATGACCAACTACAGGATTATGATTGCGCTGATGAGTTCTGCAAAGTGGTCACCAAGTCTGCGTTTGGTTTCTCCAATGTAGAGTGGGCCACATTGCTCCTATGTACATTTGAAGATTATGACTTGTGAGTGGCTCAGATGCACCGTAGAAGTGGGAGCCAGAAATTACCTAAACTTTAGGCTCCTCAGCCTGGATTGCCAATCAAGCTCAGGGAGTCTGTGCTAATATAATTAACTAATATACAGAATAATTAATATATTGATTAGCAAATGCTGCAAATTAGGTGTAAGGTTGAACTTAAAATCTCAGAGGACCTCTGCTCAGCACCTTGTCTAGATTTGTCTTCATCTGAAATCTGAGGGATTGGATCTTCTTGAGAGTCATGGTATCTGGTCTGCAGCAGGAATGGGACATCAGAGAGCCTGCCCTGGTTTACCAACAGAGGGAGGGCACCGTCTGAGACTGTCTGTCAGACCACATATTTACAGATGCTAATGGGCTGACGTTTCTCACACTTAAGGAAGGGTCAGAACTTAAGGAATCTTTTTGAGCTCTCTCTGGGATCTTTTGGGTGGCTCTCAAGTCTTGGAGGATCTGCCAGGCCAATAAAGTTTCAGCTTGGTGGAACTGCTGATGTAGAGCGCTCCCATTAATTGTCTGGATATGGGAGATAGCTTCAACTGCAAATTCCCTCCACTAGGTATATTACCAAATTTACTATGCTTGTCTGAAACCCAGTAGTCTGCACTCCTCATTTTCTGCAATAGTTGTCATGGAGTGTGTTTTGGCAAATTAATTACAATAGATTACAATCTTTGAGCTGATTTTTCAGAGCCTTTGTATTTTGAGTCCACCACTAGAGTATAATTGTTAATGGGAAGTAACTGCAGCTCAGGCTAGGAGACAAGTGCTGGCTTTGGCAATGGAAGGCTCAATGATCTGCAGGAATAAGAGACCAGTGAGAGTCAGAGATTCAAATGCAGGTGAACATTGGAACTCATGACCCTGTATATGTAGTTGCAGTTTTGGATCCAGGAGATAATCAGGAGTCAGGCCCACAAGTTAAAGGGATAGTATTTACAAAGTTGGACCTGGAAGGCAGCAGGAGTTGGTGCTTCATGTCTGCGGAATCACGTCTTTGGGTCCAGGATAGAAAAAGGAATGGGCGCTTTATGTATTAGAAACAGCAGCTATTAGGGTGTCACACGCAGGAGACCAGCTTCACAGAGGGAGAGTCTGTGCAAGTCAGGGCTGACGTGGCAGTCAACACAGATTTACATCTTCAGGTAAAAGAGACAAAGAGGGTTGCAACTTTGGGTTTTGGGCACCTGAAGGTTTTAAAGGCTAGAAAATGTGAATCTCATTCTCTCCTATTTTTGTAATTCAAATAGATCAATCACAAGCTACAATCTCACCAGAATGTGATTCCAAGCAGCTGCTCACCATTTTAATGCCCTCGGAGGCCTCAGGTCAATTCTGCCTCAACAGTACCCCAACTGGTCCTCAGGAATTGTCGCGCTGGGGGCCTGCATACAATTCTTGTGCAGCTTTCATGGCAGTCCCACACTTTGGTTCCTGATAGATTCTCAATGACTGGATCATTGGGGATAGGTTTGAAAAATGTGAAATGTTCTTCATGCCTGTAGTCCTGAAGCCTGGGATTCAAGCCCCTGCCACTTGGTGGTATGTCAGGGCATCTGAAATATTGCTTAATGAGCTGAGTTTGCATTTATGGAAAAGAGAGGTTCACAAATATCAGCGGTACTTTGAATTTCTGTATGGATGTGACTGCACTGTGTGGTGTTGGATTGTTAATGCTTAGTCACCAATAAGTAACATTTGCACTAGTTAAGTGCCAAGCAATGACCATCTCCAATGAGAGAGAATCTAACCATTACCCCATGACATTCAATGGCTTTACCATCAATGAAATCCCACTGTTAACATTTTGGGGATTACCACTGACATGAAACTAACTGGACTAGCCATCCATATACTGGGGATAAAAGTATACAAGTACAGAGACTGGGAAATCCTGCAGTGAGTAACTCACCTCCTGACTCCCCAAAACCTGCCCATTATATCAAGGCACAAGTCAGGAGTGTGATGGAATACATATCTGGATGAGTGCAGCTCCAACAACACTCAAGAAACTTAACACTATCCTGGAGAAAGAAGCATGCTTGATTGGCACCAGATCCATAAATATTCACTTCTGCACCACTGAAGCTCATTTGCAGCAGTGTGTATCATATACAAGATCAACTGCAGAAATCTACTAATGCTCCATACGTAGCTTCTTCCAAACCATGACTACTGCCATCTAGAAGGACAAGAGCAGCAGATACTTTCGAACACCAAAGGTTTAGAGTGATTTGGGCCAAATGTAGGCAAATGGGACTAGTTTAGTTTGGAAAACTTGATTGGTATGGACAAGTTGGACAAAATGGTCTGTTTCTGTGCTATATGATTGTATGACCACCACCTGTAAATTCCCCTCTGTGCCACTCACCATGCTGAGTTGGAAATATATTGCTGTTCCTTCAGTGTCACTGGGTCAAAATACACCAACTTCCTCCCTAATGGCATTATGGGTCTACCTAAAGCACATAGACTGCACCAGTTTAAGAAAGCAGTTCATCACCTCCTTCTTGAGGACAGCAGGGGATAGGCAATAAACACCTATAAATGCCCAGCCAGTGATGCCTATATCCCATGAATGAATGAAAATTAACTATCATTGTATTATCATATAACTACCAGAATGGTAAAGGGAGAATCAGATGGACCATTGTTTATTTCTATTTAACAATTCTTGTGTTCCGAAATGAAGGATTAGGAGAAGCTGGAGCAGAGGGGAGTGAGTATTTGATGCTGATAAAGGTGGAAAGAAGATTTCCCTTTCCAAACAGCCTTAATTCACATGTAAACTCCGGTATTGGCTCGTGAACTTTGGAACATGAACTTCTTCAGTAAGTTGCTTCTCAAATTGAGGCATAATAATGATGGGGAATGCATAAATTTCCACTGCTTGCATCCATGCTCATGAAGAGACAAATACAGGTTAGTTAGGCTACAGGTGAATACAGTAATGTTGCAGTGATCAGGACTCAAGTAGGTTGGCCAATTTATTCATTCATGTGAAACTTCTACTGGTTACTGTTCCCAAATACTTTGATAATATTTTCAGTTTTCTGTGTAGAATTACATCCATCTTTTAGGTATTGAATTCCCCATAACTGCCTCCAACTAGCCTCTGGTATGTGGTTTTCTTCTTTCCCAGAACCTCTGTATCCCTTCATAAGATTTTCTCAAGCTACAGCCTTTTAAAACGCAAACTTGAAATTGTGCAAATACTATTTCCTATATAATTATTATTTATTACATCTGAAAATTAGTGACCTTCCCTACAAAACTCTCATTCTTGGAACTGAAGGATCATGAGTCAGTGGTGTAGAAATTTAGGAGTTCTTTATATCCCCTTTAGAACATAGAACATTACAGTGCAGTACAGGCCCTTTGACCCTCGATGTTGCATCAACCTGTAGAAATAATCTGAAGCCCATCTAACCTACACTATTCCATTCTCGTTCATATACCTATCCAATGGTCATTTAAATACCCTTAAATTTGGCGAGTTTAAATTAGAGTGGTGCTGGAAAGGCACAGCTGGTCAGGCAGCATCTGAGGAGCAGGAAAATCAATGTTTCGGGCAAAAGCCCTTTATCAGGACTGAAGGAGTCTACTACTGATGCAGGCAGTGCGTTCCACACTCCTACTACTCTCTGAGTAAAGAAACTACCTCTGACATCTGTCCTATATCGATCAACTTAAAGCCATGAACCTCCATGCTAGCCATGGCTATCGAAGGAAAAAGGCTCTCACTGTCCACCCTATCTAACCCTCTGATTATTTTACATGTCTCAATTAAGTCACCTCTCAACCATCTCCTCTCTAATGAAAACAGCCTCGAGTCCCTCAGCCTTTCCTCATAAGACCTTTCCTCCATACCAGGCAACATCCTAGTAAATCTCCTCTGAACCCTTTCCGAAGCTTCCATATCCTTCCTATAGTGTGGTGACCACAACTGTGCGCAATATTCCTTGTGCGGCTGCACCAGAGTTTTGTATAGCTGCAGCATGATATCTTGGTTCCGAAACTCAATCCCTCTACCAATAAAAACTAATACACTGTATGCCTTCTTAACAACCCTATCAACCTGGGTGGCAACTTTCAAGGAAAGAAAGGGCCTTTTTATCCTGTCCAGCTTTTATCTTTCTTTCCTGCTTTTTTCAAAATGATGTTATCATGTGTTGACCTTTCCCAGCTGCATTCTCAAAGACAAAAATAACATTTAAGCAGTGTTTGGAACATACCAAAGCAACATTTTTAGTCAAAATGGAGACTGAAAATTCACCAGAACTCCCTGTAATTTCTAAGACAAACAACAAAAGCATTTTTACTTCATGATGTAGTTTATTACTCATCAAGGGACACCAATTTGATGAAAGTCAATGTTTTCCTCCATTAATTGTTGGCCATAGTCTGAAATAAAAGAGACACAGTTAAAGTTAAAACAGTCACGTCTCAATTAAATACTTTTGTATGTGTGACAGGTTCTTGAAGATGAGTTTGTCTCACTCAGAATGTTCTCTAATCTATGAAGTACTCAAACTTTCTGTATTTTGTTAGAAGTTCAGATATTACTACTGTTGTTCTAAAGCAGAGTCATACAGATTCAAAACTCAGCTTCTCTCTCACCACAGACTTTTCTTATTCATTCACAGGCCAAAGGAGTCCCTGGCTAGGCCGACATTTATTGCCCATTCCAATTTGCCCAGAGTGCAGTTGAACATCAACCACATTGCTGTGGGTCTGGAGTCACAAGTAGGCCAGACCAGGTAAGTTTCCTTCCCTAAAAAACATTAGTGAACTAGATGGGTTTTTCCAGCAATCAACAATGGTTTCATGGTCATCATTAGACTCTTCATTCCAGATTTTTAAAAATGAATTCAAATTCCACCATCTGCCATGGCGGGATTTGAATCTAGGTACCCAGAACATTACCTGGGTTTCTGGATTAACACAGCAGCACTAATACCACTGGGCTGTTGTGATGTTGCCAGCCCTGCTATTTCTCCTGCATTCTGTGTTAAGATATTGCTATGGTTATCCCTACTTCCTCATTACCTCTTGAAAAAGCTAGAGCTGTGTTCTCTAAAGATTAGAATAATAGAAAGATCTAATAGATTCATTTAGAAATATGAAAAGATTTGAGATGATATGTCATGAAAGATTACTTCAAACAGTGTGCAACTGTGAGTGGTGTGAAAATAAAGATTATCATTGAAAGCATGAAAGAAAGTCTTAAAAAGCTTTGTTCATCAGGAGAATTTTTAGGGCATGTTATGTATTACGCGTGAATATTGAGGAAGGAATGAGGTGAATAACTAGACATTAAAAATATTAAAGGAGAAGGAAATGAGATGAGAAGGGTTCAGTGAGGAGAGAAAGCCACGAGTGCAGGAATGATAGATGAAAAGCTTCTTGCTGCGCTGACATTTATGTTTGATTTCACAATTCGGATTTATGCAATAACAAGGGTTTAAGTCCCTATTCATTTGGAAGTGATGCTTACCGTGGCAATCCAGTCATTGAAGGCAGACACCCGGGTCCAGACTGTGGGTTTCTTTATGGTGTTGCATCCCCAAGCTGACACAAAGCTGGTCACACCATGGACATACCACAACCCATTAGAGTCCTTGCAGTTCAAAGGTCCACCAGAGTCTCCCTGCAAGGAAAGAGGGGATTTGTTTCCAGAAGTACTTTTTCTTTCTTTGTCTAGTTCACTCCTCTCCAGAGGGGCACATTAAAGCATGACTCCACTGGGGCTAGAATATCTCCAAAGTGCCCCTTTGGCATAGTGGGAGGAGGGAAGCAGTGCTGATGGCCTAGAACCAGGGGACCCTGTCTCAGGATAAGCAACAGATTGTTGAGGATTGAAACAAGGACAAATTTCTTGATTCAGAGGGTGAATGATCTACAATCAAAATCATACAACCCCTACAGTGCAGACAGAGGACATTTGACCTGTTCAGTCTATACCAACCCTCCAAAGAGCATCCTATCCAGACCCACCCTATCCCCTTATTTACCATGACTAATCCACCTGGCCTGCACATCTCGGGACACCACAGGGCAATTTAACATAGCCAATCCACCTCATCTGCACATTTTTGGACTGTGGGAGGAAACCCACGCAGGTATGGGGAGAATGTGCAAACTCCACACAGACATCACCTGCTGCTGGACTTGAACCCGGGTCCCTGGTGCTGTGAGGCAGCTATGCTAAATATTTGCCACCCAAGAGGGCGAAAAGACTATGGAAGCTCAATCAGTGAACATGTTAAAGGCAGAAATTAATAGATTTCTGGATACTATTGAGATCAAATGATGTCAGGATAGAATGGGAAAACAGAGAAAATAGCGAGTTTTGAGAAGATTTGTAGCTCAGGTTGAGGTTTTGGATATAGGTTTGCTCGCTGAGCTGGAAGGTTCATTTCTTGACGTTTCGTCACCATACTAGGTGATATCTTCAGTGGGCCTCCGAAGAAAGAAGATGTTACCCAGTAGGATGACGAAACATCTGGAAATGAACCTTCCAGTTCAGCGAACAAATCTACATCCAGAACAGAGTAAATGGTCAGCCATGACTGAGAATGGCAGATCAGAATTGAGGGCCTGGCCGACCACTTCCTGTTTTTATTTTCCATCTTGGGAACATATTCAGTGAACGTTGGCAGGCATTTCCAGTAGAACCTCGATTATCTGAACAAGGCGGGCAGGAGTATTTTGTTTGGATAATTGATTGTTCGGATAATTGATCTAATCGTAATCAAGCAGTAATTTATGAGTGCTGGTTATCCTAACATTTCTCGGTTGTCCAGCCACACATGCCATAATGCTGTTTAACTGATAACTGAATATTGAGTTGCCGAATGCCCTTTGTACAGGACCTTGAGATCTTGTTTGGATAATCCAAAATTTGGATAATCAACATTCGGATAACTGTAATTGTGACAAAAATAAACATTGATTTTGTTATTTCCAGTGATGTGAACTATCAAGAACTCAGTCTAATTCACAGAAGTCATGTCCCCATCTAGTTTGAAGCAATGATTGGAGTTAATGTTTCAATTGTATTTCTCTTGGGTCTGCAGTAAAGGAGCAAGATATTCAATTCAAATACAAGTATGTTTGATTGGGAGTGTTAAAATAAAAATCTCCAGTGGTTATTTTACACGTGTCCCAAAACCGTTTTAATAATATTTCTTCTTGAAGTGGAAGAGTCTTTCCGAATCTTTCAAATAGTTGGGCCAAATAGTTAGAAAGAAAGAGGAGTCATTTCTTCTGGTTGACTCTAGCACTTAAAACTTGAATCAAAGTGTAATGCAAAGTTATTATATTGCTTTTTGAATATCATGATGATTATATAGGATCAGGTAATAACCTGGAGCTGAAATATACAGAAAATACTCAACTTTATTCCTTGAGGAAGGCAGGAATTTAGCTCAATATCTGGGCAAATACTGGGCTTCTGTGCTTTAAGGAGCTAGGGCTCACTTTAAGAAAACAGGTTAACCTAATATCAACTGAAAGTGAGCTCACTGCACAGTGACCACAAGTCCTCTTACATCCTGATTATTTTTGAGCATTGATTAGCTCAATTGACTGAATGGTGGTTTATGAGGCAGAATGATGCCAACAGCACAGGCTAATTCCCGTACTGGCCGAGGTTACCATGAAGAACTCTCTTTCTCAACCTCTCCCCTTGCCTATAGCATGGTGACTCTCAGGTTAAACCACCTCTATTTTCTCTCTCTCTCTCTCTCTCTGTAATGAAAGAGCAGCCCTAAGTTCTGGTAAGACTATGGTGACTTTACCTTTACTTATTGTCCCAGTCAACTAACTGAGGCCAGACCATGGATCAAAGCTTCTTGATCTGGCTGTGTGTGAACCATATTACATAAGGCGTGTGATATTCTTAATCAGTTTCACTTAGTTCCAGGCATTAACCTGGTAAGAGTGTGTTGGAACCACTTGGGAAAAGTTTGGGAAATTCCACTCAGTCTTGGGCTGGGGCCCTGCTTAGTGTTGGGAATTCCCACGCTCACAAGGGACTTGGTGTGAGACTGTAAATACCCAGTGAGGTGAAATGTAACAGGCTCCAGAAGATTTTAACTGCTGCAATGAGGAAGATCTAGTTTCATACAATTGGTCTTTTTTACACCAGGGTACAAGGAGGGAAGTACTTGGATGCTTAAGAGGATGTAGACCCAGCAACTTGTAGCCAGGCATTACAATCCCAGCAGCTAAGGGCTGGAGGAGTTCAAGTTGTGCCCACCTGGGTTTCATACAAATCAAGTGCTCTCCAATTGGCCCTGCAACACTGGTGAGTCAATGATGGAAATATTGCTGGGATTCTTGATTTTCAGAGCCAATGTCTTTACTCACGGAACTATGGGAGCGGGCTATTGACACATCCCCATGATGTGATATTAGTTTTTAATAATGTGCCCTGTTGTCCCCATTCAATGATATGGTAGGGCCTTACTCAACCCTGACTTCAGTGAACTCATGTCATTGCTTAATGTTATTACGCACATTACATCCAGCCTTTTCACCACCTCCGGCACAAACCATCGTCGTTTTCACAGTGCTGCCCCACCAGTCACTTTGGCTGCAGTGTTCATAATCAATGACTGGTATATAAGCTTGCTGTAGCTTTTCTGGAAGTGGGCCATTAGCTGTAAAGATCCAGACACAAGGTTTTCAGTCGACATGATAAATTCAAAATGTATTCAAAACCAGCAATATAACCTGGAAAGGTGGAATTATAAGTGAGATTGGGCATTAAATAGGTCTGATGTTACCATGCCTTAGTGTGGCAATGGAATCATTTTCACCATTCTCTCTGGAGATAAGATCCATCTTAACTGTTGTCTCTTATGGAGAAACAGAATATAAGAGAATGAATTAACATAGTCTCCAACGCATGGCTTTACTAACTGCATACAAGGCACCATTGAATAAAGCTGAAAACAGGCACTATTGTCTCCTCAGATCCAACTATTCCAATGCTCTCCTCCCATCTTCTGCTTCTCCTATAAATCTCAGCTCATGCAAAAACTGGCTGGCCAAATGAATCACTCTTTGTCCTTCGGCTAGCTCCCAGTTCCCCATTCTTGTATTTAAATCCCATCATGCTTCAACCCTCTCTGTCTCAGTAATTTCCATCACTAATACTGCCCTCCCACCCCTCTTCAAATCTCCATTCCTTGTTCCATGCCCCTACCTTTGCATCACTATATACCGTACTCACAACATTTTCTACAATCTTTGGTCAGGGATTGCTAAACTCCTCTGCTTCTCATTTTTCTAGACCCTCTTTAAAACTCAACTCTTCCACCAAGTCTTTGGTCACTCTTCTCAATACCTCCATCTTTGTTTCTCCACCCCTCTTTTTGAATGTTTCTCTATGCTGTTCCATTAAACATGTTTTGCTACATCAAAGATATGTAAAAGTGGATTGTTGGATTTCCAAGTTTTAGAACAATACAGCTCAGAAACCCACAAAAGAGACCATTCGGCCCACTTTTCCTTAGAATTGCTAAAATCTGAATCAGACAGCAAAACAGAAGCCTATTTTGATCCCTCTGATGACATGAGCAAGCTTGTCTCTTGGCAGTGAAACTTGAACTCTGACATCACTTCCTGCCCCAGCCTATCTTGATCCCTTTCTGTTATAATGACCAGACGCTCCATCAACAATTTTGTACAGTCTGGATTAAAAAAAACTGAAGAGAAAAAAGGTTTGTGTTTACTTACTGTACAGGCGTCCCCATCCAGTAATGTAACAATAAAAGTTATTGGGAAGAAGGTATCCAGCAGGTGGAATGCAGGCAAGCTGAACTTTATCATTCAGGTAAGCAGGCTCTGCGAGCTTGATCAGAGCAATATCATTCCTGGAAGGCAGAAGATTTCCTTGTTAGTGCTCTATCAGTAAATTCCTTTAAAAAGCACTTTACTTGAAATTTTAACCAAAGCTGTTGTTCTAAAGGGGTATAATGCGGTTTTCATACAACTGCTTGCATCTTTCAAATTTGGATTCTATTTATTTTTGATTACAGGAATTGATCCATTTACTCATAACAGTTCACTGCCTGTCATTAAAAAAGTGGTTTGATCAGAAACTTTAATCTAACCATCTAGCTGGGAAACTTACAGGAAATCCACTTTTACTCTACTCCCAATATTGTAAGTAATATTGTCTGCAGACTTCATTGGGGAATAAAATTGGGAGAAATGTAAAATCGATGCATTATCTGATTCCTCCAGATTACCAACGGTGGTGAAAATTGTGTGTGGAAAATATTTGTATGAGGATGGCTAATTGGAAAATATATAGAGTCATAGAGATGTACAGCACAGAAACAGATCCTTCAGTCCAACTCGACCATGCCGACCAGATATCCTAAATTATTCTAGTCCCATTTGCCAGCATTCAGAGCATAACCCTCTAAACCCTTCCTATTTATTGAATTGTAATGAATTGAATTGAATTGAATTTGCTTTATTGTCACATGTACTCAAATGAGTACATTGAAAAGTTCATAAGTTGCCACTTAGGTATAACGGTACCTGTATACAGCTTCTTCAGTTACATTTTTGTTATCCATCCAGATGCCTTTTAAATCTGTAATTGTACCAGCCTGCACCACTTCCTCTGGCTACTTATTCCATACATGCATTAGCCTCTGTGTGAACTCTTTCCCTCTCACCTTAAACCTATACCATCTGATTTTGGACTCCCCTACTCTGGGAAAAAGACCTTGGCTATTCACCCTATCTATGCACCTCATGATTTTATAAACCTCTATAAGGTCAACCCTAACGTTCTAACGCTCCAGGAAAAATAGCCCAGCCTATTCAGCCTCTCCCTATAACTCAAACCTCTTACAGAAACTGGACCCAGCTGGTAATTAACAATTATGACAATAGGAGAAAGCAAACCCCAGAGCTCAGCAAGCTTATTTAGTAAATAGACGAGCTGGAATGGAAACAGATTTAAGGGACTTCAGTTACATGGAGAGAATGAAGAAATGAGATTATTCTCCTCAGAAGAAATGAGATTGAAATTTTCAAACTCTTGAAGGGTTTCGAGTGAATGAGCTGGGTTATAGGGTGAAGTCAGAGTTCAAATTTCACTGGCACTTCATGGAAAATCTCAAGAGCCAATGTCACCCACTCATATGTAGGGTGAAAATGGTTGTTCCTTTTTTGTTTAGTTTTCATTTCAGTTTACTATCTACTCCAAAGAAGGTCCTTCTCATCTCTAGTCCTATTTCAGGATGGGTGACTTTAATCTTCTATTCATGTCTGAACATGGATTTATAAATTAAGTGTGCACATGAATGTGTGCATGTGGGTGTGAGTGCATGTGATTGTGTGTGTGTATGCAGAGGAACCTCGATTATCTGGCATTTGATTATCCGAATATTGGATTATCTGGCAAGATCGCAACGTCCCGATGCTTGGCTAAACTATGTGGGCAGAATGGAAAGCAGTAGAGAGGCTAGACCCAAACGCATTATTGGAGGACAGATATCACAGCCCATTGTTGATGAACTACAGTGGATGTGTGAAGGTGGCACAAGACACATGAGTGTGGCAGACTGTGACAGCAGCTCTTCCTGCAGGAGCACCACAAGTAGCAGCAGCAGAGTGAAGATGAAACCTAATAATTGTTTTTTTTGACAAAAATATAACTGTTTAAGTCTTAAATAAAAACATAAAATGCTAGAGATACTCTATAAGTCTAGCAACATCTAGAGAGGGAGAAACAGAGTTCCCAATTTTCCTTCCTGGATCAATGACTAGAGACAGAGGACTAGCCTTGACACTTCTTGACATGTCTTTTATAGGTATCTCAGTTATAGGGGTTTAAGCATATTTTTGCATAATTACTCACAAGTTAACCACCTCAAAAGATACCTGACTACTCAACCCCCTCACCAAGGTTACGTGACTCCCCACTACAGTGAATGACTTCCCACTCCATGTAATACCTAACCCTCACCCCTAAGGTGTCCAAGGGAGTACCTCAGCTCTCCAAAGGAGTACAATGGCTATCCAAAAGAGCACAGACCTGCTCTAAGGTGTTCTGAGCAATCTCTGTTCCCTTCAGTGGGGTTACAAAAATGGGACCTATGCACACCTGAAGCCTGAGACAGTCCAATGGAAGTGGAAGGTGTTATGTTTGGGAATAGGACTTAGCATTCTCAATGGCTTCTTTCTTTGCCCATACAACGCATAGGCTCTCAGATGTGGTGAAAACCTGGACCCGACTTAATGTTTCAAGTCAAGGATCTTTCATCAGAACTGGAATAAGTTAGAAATGGAACAGGGAGGCAAGTAAATGTTGAAGGGAAGGAAAGAACAGCGAATGGAAGCTGAAAGGCAGAAGAAACCAAATTAAGAAATGACAAATTGTTATGCAATCTCTATGTCTTTCACCCTAGT
>NC_057743.1:13698223-13715223 GCF_004010195.1 Chiloscyllium plagiosum | reverse complement strand
TCTTATAACTGTGTAAATATTAATGTTGTTACTAAACCTCAAGGTATCTGTTGCAGTAGGAACCCAGACTTCATTGCAAATGGAACACGGCCTAACACGTAGGGACTCAGTTAGAATATATCATCTTGGTAGTGGTGTTTGACCCAAGAAACCACATCAACTTGCAGCTTCTAACATTTCTATGTCATAATCTGTCTTCATTCTTCAATTCTTATCTTCAGTTGTGGCCAGAGAATCATCTGCAATGACTTCTCTTCCTGCTCCTGCACCGTTATCTCTTGTTGTTGCCAAGCAACCATAGAAAAATAGGAGTAGAAATAGGCCATTCAGCCCTTTGAGTGTGCTCCACCATTCAATATGATCATGGATGATGGTCCAACTCAGTACCCTGATCCTTCTTTCTATCCGTACCCTTCTATCTCTTTAGCCCGAAGAACTATATCTTTTTGAAAGCATTCAATATTTTGACCTCAGCCACTTTCTGTGGCAGAGTATTCCACAGGCTCACCACACTCTGAAGAAGACATTTCTCCTCATCTCTGTCCTATATGGCTTACCCGATATCCTTCATCTCTGACCCCTGTTTCGGGACTCCCCAGTCATTGGGAGCATCCTTCCTGTATTTCCCTTGTCTAGTCCTGTTAGGATTTTACAGACTGCCATGCAATTTTCCTCATTCTTCTAAACTGCAATGAATACAGTCCCAATTGATCTCTTCATATGTCTGTCCTGCCCTCTCAGGATTCAATTTGGTAAATCTTTGTTCCACTCCCTCCATAGCCAGCACATGCTTCCTTAGATAGGGAGATCTGTCCTGCACACAATACTCTAGATATGATCTAAACAAGAGCTGAAAATGTGGTGCTGGAAAAGCGCAGCAGGTCAGGCAGCATCCAGGGAACAGAATCGACGTTTCGGGCATAAGCCCTTCTTCAGGAATAATCTAAACAAGGCCCTGTACACTTGCAGCAAGACATTCCTGACTCCTGTGCTTGAATCCTCTCGCTATGAAGGCCAACATACTTTTTGCCTTCTTCACCATCTGCTGCACCTTCACGCTTCACCCAGATCTTCTTGCACTGCCCCCTCTCCCAATCAATACCTATTCAGATAGTAATGCATCTTCCTGTTTTTGCCATCAGAGTTGATAACCTCACATTTAACAATATTATACTTGACCTGCCATGCATTTGCACATTCACTCAACTTGTCTAAATCACACTGAATCATCTCCATCTCGTCACAGTCCACCAGTATCATCTGTGGACCCCCTGCAAAGCTCTAACCATTCCTTGCCACCTCCTACTTTTCATCTACTTATAGCTGTTTGGTAACTTCATTGGAAAACACATCAGATTCTACACATATGCTGCTGACACCCAGCATCAAGTCAACATGTCCTTTCTCAACACCTGTGCCATTTCTAATTTGTGCATTTGTTTCTCTGAAACATTAGATGTGCAAAACGTTCCTCCACATTAAGAGGACCAAAGCCATTGCTTCAGCCATCCTTCTTCCTGCAAACTGTCTGCTCCACACCATGCCTTGGTATTATATTCGATTCAGAAATGAATTTCCAATCACGTAGCTCTGCATTAACCCAGACCAACTACCTCCATCTCCTTAACATCAACAACTTCAACCCTGCCACAGCTCATCTGCTGCTAAAGCATCGGTGCCTTTGCTATTTCTGGACTGGACTATTCCAAAAGTGTTCTTTTATTTCCTTTTCTATTCTCAACATTCATAAAGCTAATGCAAAACACTACTGCCCTTACTTTAACTTGCATCAAGACACTTTCATCCATTGGCCCTTAGCTAACTGTGCATCTTCTGCAAACCTTTGTATTAACACTTTAATCCTTGTATTCACTCGACACTCCCTATCACTGTAAACTCCTCCAGACATACCAGTCTTCGGGGTCCCTGTGCCCCTCAAGTCCATCTTTCTGTGCAGTTCTGATTCCAATTGTTCCGCCACTGGGGGCTGTGTCTTCTTCAACTGCCAAGACTCTAACCACTTGAACTCTGTCTTTAAACCTCTCCACAACCTTTACCCCTTTTTCCTCCTTAGGATATACTTTAGAACCTTATTTTTCGACCAAGTTTTGATCTCTAGTCTCGCATCTTCTTTCATGGCTTAATATCACTTTTCATTTTGCTATCAGTCCTTGGTATACTTTCCTCTATTAAAGGTGCTATATAAATGAAAGTTGTAGTTATTTTCCTTTGTCTAGTTCGTCTCTACATTGTCCCTCCTTGTTTGTCCCAGGGTGTTCACTTGGGTCGATTAGTAAAATCATGCTTCTGAGACAGACTGATGGATTCAAGCCCCATTCCACCCACTTTTGAGCACATAATGCTGGTCGGCAAATACAAGAATACTGAGACTGGAATCTGAGGCCTACTACATGCGGTCCATTTGCTGTAAATATCCTATGGTTATAGGTGTGAAGAGCTGGTGCTGTCCTGTTGCTCTCACTTGTAGTTCCCTCAAGTACCAACAAATAACAATGAGCAGGTCAAGTGATTAACCATCTGGGGGACCTTGCTTTGTGCAAATCAGATTCTGCAATTACAATCGCTTTTCAAGAACAATTGACTGTATCTGTTGCAAAGCACTTTGAGGATGAATTTTACAAATGCTTTCTTCCTGTCCTTTCTGAACTTCAAATACATCTCCCTAATATTCCTCTTCCTCAAAGATACACTCTGTTGGAATTAAAACTCTTGACATAGTTTTTTCTTTCAACCATTCTGTCCAAGCACCTAGGAAAACTGAGGACTGCAGATGCTGGAGCTCTGAGTTAAGAGTCCAACACCTGCCAATCTTCCAAATTTATGGCATCTCCCAGTTTCCCAATTCTTTGGCAACCCTGCTAAGCTTTAAAACTCAAAATACTTGTCATCTAAGCGATGCTTTCTGACTTATTTCTGAATTCTGAAGAAGGGTCACGGGGCCAGAAATGTTAACACTAGTTTCTCTGCACAGATGCTGCCAGACCTGCTGAGCTTATCCCTCAATTTCTGTTTTTATTTCAGACATCCAGCATCCACAGTTCTTTCGGTTTTTTGACATCTCACCTGCTCCTCCTTATTGTTTTCCAATATTTAAGTTGCCCGTGTACTTGAGGCCTTCCTCTAGGTTTCTCAATAGAGAGAAAACATTTAAGCACAAACAGAAATGGCTGAGATCACCCAGCAGATCAGTCAACATCCGCACAAAGACAAATCTGTCCTTCCCATGGACAGTGCAAACTGACCTGCTGTGCATCTTCAACATTTTCCATTTATTGTTTCCGATTTTCGCCATCCATGGCTTTTGCTCTTTACTTGAGAAAGTTGCAGATTGGCTTACCTGCCAGGGCCAGCTGTAGGGCCTCGCGTCAATCCCATTCACCACCTTTGAGGAATATGGAGGGTAGCTGGTCTGTCCGCAGCCATAAGCTGGAATTAAAGGAACCAGAGACTAATGGTCCATTCTGAGCAATATAACATGCTCCTATGACTTAATTCGTGTCTGTAGATTAAGTTTTCCAATAATTTGCTTCATAGATACAGTGTTATTATGTCACACGTTATTGTATATAGAATCTATCGAACAAAAACAGGACATTCGGCCTGGTGTTTTATGCTCCAATTAGCCTCTTTCCATCTTCTGTTATTGCACCCTGTCAACATATCATTCCATTGTTTTCACTTCCCACTCTATGTTCAACATGCTTACCTCCCACCTTCCAACTCAGCAACCTTTATGCAGCAACCTCCCGAGCAGGATTTATCAGAGATTCCAAAGGATCAAGGAATGGGAAACTACTAAGAGGTTCCTTGTGACAAACCCCATCTGTCAAATGGCAGTGAGCGTGGTCCTTATCAACTGTTTCAGGACCTTTCTGTAGAAAACCTCCACCATTGAGGCTCTGATTAAAAAAAAACTTTTAGCATTTGTGGAGATTCATAAACGATTCTGCACACTGTGGAGGAGAGTCCCCTGTATAGACTATCTTAGAATCCCTGCAGTGTGGAAGCAGGTCATTTCAGACCATCAAGTCCACAGCAATCCTCCAAAGAACATCCAACCCAGATGCTCCTATCCTATCCCTGTAATCCTGCATGACTAATCCACCTAACCTATACATCTTTGGACGAAGGAAAACCACACAAACATGGGAAAAATGTGCAAACTCCACACATTCAGCCGCCTGAGGGTGGAAACGAACCCAGGACTCTGGCGCTATAAGGCAGCAGTGCTAACCACTGAGCCACCATGCTGCCCCGAACTAAAAGCAGATTAACCATCTTTAACTCAGCAAATGAAGAAGCTAACTCTTGGCTTCATAGATGCGTATTTGCTAAATAAATCCCTTTCACCAATATTAACATTTCAAATTATGTTTTCTTTTGTGCTCATATCAGTTTCGGATGTCAGTATTTGATACGGATAAAAAGTCTCACAGTCTCTGGCAAGCGGCAGATGACATTCTTTAAAATGAATGTGGTACTTGAGTGAGATACCAAAGTGTTACTTGCATGGATCAAACCATATCCTCCTATGGATCCCTGAGGTAATTTAGACTTTGTGCAATGGTACAAGTCGGTGGTAGTGAGTTGGCAGGCAGCTTTATATTACTTCCCACTTTTGTTTTGGCCAACTTCTCCATAGTTGATAATCAGGAGAGATGTAAAGCAGGTCATTAATTCACATTCACCCATTTTCCATCATCACACACATTACCCCCATGAAGGTGAAAGCTGAGCAAGGACATATCTTGAAAAAGTGAATGTTGAATGATCAGTGCAATTCATCATTACAGGAAAATTAAACCATTGGCCCTTTGTTTTCCCTGTCATGGAGATAAAACTTTGATACTGATGCGTCTAACATCTGTCTCACAAATCTCTGAGGCTCCATTTCTCTGCAATTCCTATTTATAGCAATAAAGTAGGTTTGAGTATAAAACAGCTTAATCTCTTTTATACTTACCTATTTGTTCATCATTGAATAAAGCCCTCAGTATTTTTCAATACTTACATCTTCAATCATAAACATCACTGCAACACATAACCAGTCAGTATAATAACATCCCCAATCGCCTGGTGAATAAACACAATGAACTGTAGAGATCAGAAAACCTCATGTTCAATTTCTAGCCCGTGCTTGCTGAGCCTGGTTAATGGCACAGTTGTTGTAAATGTCTTCAATGACCTTGAGCTTTGAATTGAAAGAATAGGCTTAGAATGGGGTGCCCTCTATCAACATTTGTAGCAAATCTATAACAGCCTACATAATGCAAAACACCCTATTACATGTATTTGTTAATCTTCTCTGCCCTGAAGGAGAACAATCTCCACTTCTCTACTCACCCCACAAGAACTCTAGTCCATGATTCTTGGTTCCATTCTAATAAATCTGCTCTACACCTTTCAAAGTCTGAACAACTTTCCAAAGTCTCATGCCCAGAAACAGCCCATTATTCCACCTGATGCCTAACCAGGTTTGGTAGAATGTCTTTGCTCTGGTGCTTGATGCCTCTAATCATGCAAATTCCTTGATGTATACATAGTGCTTGAATGGTGGGTATCTTCTGGTGACTTACCACTGGCTGCAAGTAACACAACAAGGAGCAGATTGTACATCATCACTCTGTCGCTGCGATGCGTGGAGAGACCCACTGAAGGATTCGGGCTTTTATATGCTCAGTCAATTACTTTTGTTTTGGACTCTGCAGATATTTTAATAACGTCGCTATCTGTTGGCTTCCAAACTCTAAGTAGGAAAGTCAACAATTGAATATCTTTGTGTCAAGGCTGTCCTGTTTCTGTGATCCAAAAAAACTTTCCATGTACAGATCCAATCACCACCTGCCACAACAGCATTCTCATAAAGGGCTACTTAATGTCAAGCTCATTAACTATCAGGGGAAAATAGCACCCTTCCACCTGGGCCATGTATTCCTGCTGATTTATTCATTGCTCAGATTAGGGTAGAAACAAGAAGATTCCATATTCAATCTCTGGTTAAGATCATAGAGTCATACAGCACAGAGACAAATCCTTCGGACCAATCAGTCCATACCAACCATAATCCCAAACTAAACTAGTCCCACTTGCCTCCACTTAGCCAATGTCCCTCCAAACAATTCATATTCATGGGCTTATTTAAATGTCTTTTAAATGGAGTGACTGTACCTGCATCCACCATTTCCTCTGGAAGTTCATTCCATACGTGAACCACTCTCTATATATATAAAAAAATTGCCCTTTGTGTCTCTTTTAAGATCACTCTCCTCTCACCTTAAAAATATGGTCCCTAGTCTTGAAATCCCCCATCCCAGGGGAAAAGACACTTGCCATTCACCTTGTCTATACTCCTCATGATTTTATAAACCTCTATAAGGTCACCTCTCAATCTCTTACACTCCAGTGAAAAATGTTCCAGCCTATCCAACCTCCTCACCCTGTTCTGAAACCCTCCATTCCCAGCAACATCCTGGTAAATCTCTTCTGAACCTGCTCCAGCTTAATAACAGAGTGATCAGAAGGGGACACAATACTCCAGTATTCCAGTTGACGACTGCTCTAGGAGAGGTGTAATTTGATACAATATGGTAGATTCTGACTTTGGAAAATGTTCTAAAACATATAATAGTGAACCATTCCCATTTTCTGTCTCTGTCAAAGTCACCTGAAGCCAATACATTGAAGATAGTAAAAGGTCAGCTGTAGTTTTTGTCCCTGAATTCTGAGTCAGTCACACACTAAACAGGATTGCACATGATGCTTGTGATGTATTAAAATTTCGGGTTGAAAAATGTGGTGCTGGAAAAGCACAGCAGGTCAGGCAGCATCCGAGAAGCAGTAGAGTTGACATTTCGGGCATAAGCCCTTTATCAGGAATGTGGGGTGGGAAAAGTGGGCTAAGAGATGAATAGGAGGGTGGGGTTGGGGATGTGGGTGGGAGGAAGGCAACAGGTAGATTCAGGTGGGGGATGATGGAGTTAGGTTGGAGGGGAAGGTGGAGCGGAAGGAAGATGGACATTTAGGGCAGGTCATGAGGCCAGTGCCAAATTGGAGGGTTGGATCTGGGATGAAGTAGGGGGAGATGAGATAAGGAAACTGATGAAGTTAATGTTGATGCTGTGTGGTTGGTCCCAAAGCGGAAGGTGAGGCATTCTTCTTCCAAACGTTGGGTGGCTTGGGTTTGGCAGAGGAAGAGGCCCAAGACTTGCATGTCCTTGGGGGAGTTGAAATGGTTGGCCTCGGGGAGATCCAAGATGGCGGCAGTGTGAGAGGCCTGCTGTGCTGGGCTCTGTGCCATACCCCAGACAAGGTGGACCTTTACCCCCCTCGCTAAACACCCCGAGGAGAAAATTTGATAACATAAATTTGTTGAACATCTAGAGCTGCTAAAACTGTGATTTGACAGGATCAGGATGAAGGTGAATAAAGGAAAAGGGGTGAAAGGAGTAGTTTGGCCACTGTTGGAATATTGCGTGCAATTCTGGTCTCCTTCCTATCAGAAAGATGTTGTGAAACTTGAAAGGGTTCAGAAAAGATTTACAAAGATGTTGCCAGGGTTGGAGGATTTGAGCTACAGGTAGAGGCTGAACAGGCTGGGGCTGTTTTCCCTGGAGCATCGGAGGCTGAGGGGTAATCTTATAGAGGTTTTCAAAATCATGACGGGCATGGACAGGATAAATAGATAAAGTCTTTTCCTGTGGTGGGGGAGTCCAGAACTAGAGGGCATAGGTTTAGGATGAGAGGCGAAAGATATAAAAGAGACCTAAGGGCCAACTTTTTCACACAGAGGGTGGTACGTGTATGGAAGGAGCTGCCAGAGGATGTGGTGGAGGCTGGTACAATTGCAACATTTAAAAGGCATTTGGATGGGTATATGAACAGGAAAAGTTTGGAGGGATATGGGCTGGGTGCTGGCAGATGGAACTAGATTGGGTTGGGATATCTGGTTGGCATGGATGGGTTGGACCGAAGGGTCTGATTCTATGCTGTATATCTCTATCTCTATGAGTACAGCAAGCAGGGCACTCCACTACAGTGTCGGGGTGCTGTAGCCATTGCTCAAACTCCTGGGGCGGCCCCTTTGGATTTAGTGTGGCAGCAGCATTCGCTCTTGGAGTTTGCTAAACTTTGAGAAAAGATTGAGGCAGCACTGGAGCCAGTGTACGCCATGCTGAAGAAACATGAGCAGGAGATCCAAACACTGAACTGACGAGAAGAAGTGGTGGAGCAGACGACCGCGGGAATTGGAGACCGCGGCGGAGGCCTCGGGAGAACGGATCTGAACACTGGAAGAAGAGGTTCGGGTCCTTCAGGAACAAATGGACGACCTGGAAAATAAAAGTAGGTGGAAAAACTTAGGGCTCGTGGGTGTCCCGGAGCGCAAGGAAGGCGAGGATCTCATTAGATTCCTGGAGAAGTGGCTCCCAAATTTCCTGGGGCTGGAGGTAGAGTCGGGCCTGGTGATTGTGGAGTGGGTCCACCGGATTGCAATGCGCAGGTCTGGGCCAGACCCGCACCCCCGCCTGGCCCCAGCACTATAAAGAAAAATAGTTAATGGTTGAAACAGCAAGAAGACTGAGAAGATATCGACAGGTTTTAATATAGAAAGACTCAAGAATAATGTTATTTCAAGACTTCTCTGGAGCCATAATTAAGAAGAGAAAGGCACTTGATGAAGTCAAGAGGAAATTAAGAGACCTAAACATTCAATAATCTTTGAGGTGCCCGGCAGTGTTCCGTTTCACTTACGTAGGGTCGGTCTGTAATTTTGATCTGGCAGAAAAGGCAAAGGACTTTGTGAACTCTTTGAAATAAAGGACTCGGGTCGGTGGTGGGGGGGGGGCGGGAGGGCGGGAAGCGGGGACACCATTATGGACAATTGTACAGTTTTTCTTTTCATTTTCTCTGCCTCTTTTCTTTCTCCCTTTTTGTGGCTATTGGTCTGATAGATTCTGTACTGCCTTGGTGTAAAACTTGATTTATTTAACATTAGAAAGAGGTTGGACAGTCTAGGACTGTTTTCGCTGGAACGTCGGAGGCTGAGGGGTGACCTTATAGAGGTTTATAAAATCATAAGGGGTATGGATAGGGTAAATAGACAAGGTCTTTTTCCTGGGGTGGGGGAGTCCAGAACTAGAGGGCATAGGTTTAGGGTGAGAGGGGAAAGATATAAAAGAGACCTAAGGGGCAACCTTTTCACACAGCGGGTGGTACGTGTATGGAATGAGCTGCCAGAGGATGTGGTGGAGGCTGGTACAATTGCAATATTTAAGAAGCATTTGGATGGGTATATGAATAGGAAGGGTTTGGAGGGATATGGGCCGGGTGCTGGCAGCTGGGACTAGATTAGGATGGGATATCTGGTCAGCACGAACGATTGGACTGAAGGGTCTGTTTCCGTACTTTACATCTTGATGACTCCGTGATTTTATTTTGGTAAAGTCTGAGTTGGTTATTGTCTGGGTTTTTTTTGCTGTCCTTTTCCAGATTGGGGGTGGCCAAATCTGTGGTTAAGATGTATGGAGAAGAGGTATGGAGTGGGGAAAGTGGGCATCCATTGTCAACTCTCAGCAATGTAAATAACATGTTTGCTTTGTCTGTGAATTGCCTGGGACTGGGGCGCGACCTCAGCTGGAAGAATCCAGGATGGTAGCAAGGATTGGGAGGATTGCCCCCTATGGGTGGGGTGGGGTGTGGGGGAGATCTCCAGTGAATTGGGGTTTATTTGGGTATTTGTTTAAGTTAAATGTAGTGGTTAGTCTTTTAGTTATAGTAGTTTTCACAGGAGTCGTTTTTAGACTTTATAGAGTTAATGCTTTTCTTGCTCGCTGCACCTCAGATAAGCTTCCTCCTCTTGGGAAATCACAAGCTGCCCTGGATGACCATGGCTAGTGATCTGTTTAGATGGTGCACCTGAAATGTAAAAGGGAGCTGTTCCCCCATTAAAAGAAAGGAGGTGCTGTCAGGCCTTAGGAAGGAAAAGGTTGATAATGTCCTGCTGCAGGAGACTCATTTAACTGATAAGGAACATCTGAAACTGCGGCGGGGGGGTTATGATCGGGTGTTCTTCTGCTCCTTTAGCTCCAGGAGTAGAGGAATGGCTGTACTGGTAAGAAGGAACCTCCCTTTCCAGGTAACTGAGCAAATTAAAGACGAATATGGATGGTTCATCAATCTTAAAGCTCTAATAATGGAGAAGGGTATGGAGTCCTGAATGTTTGTTGTGCCCTGGCGCATCCTCTTAAATTTCTAATTGATGCAGTTGCTAAGCTGATGAATCTTGGGGTGTGCTGCACGATCAGAGGAGGGGATTTTAACTGCCTAATGGATCCCGGGTTAGACAGGATGTCGAGGGCCCCGTCAGATATGCCCGCGCAATCTAGATAGTTGGTGGACTTGTGTGAAGAGTTGGAATGAGTGGATTTGTGGAGGCATCTCCACCCAATGGAAGAGATTTTACTTTTTATTCCAACCCACGCAAATGCCACACATGAATTGACATGTTCCTTAATCTGACAGTCTGTTTGGGAATATAACTACCTTGGACCATGCGTCATTGTATTTAGATGTTAAATCAAGGGTGATGGAATAGATGTACAGCACTGGTACATGGACCCATTCCTGTTAAGGGATAGCAAATTTGCTGAGTACATTATAAGAGAGTTCAGGGCATTCTGGGATATCAACTCGGGTATGGCCAGTAATCTGGCAATACTTTGGGAGGCCACAAAGGCATGTTTACGAGGCCTGGTCATTTTGTATTCGACGACTAGAAGGAGGCAGACGGAGGAGTTGCAGCCGATGCTGGATTCCCAGCTGAAGGAAGCTGAGGAAGCATATTACAATAGGCCCTCATTGGTCAAGCTACAGCAGGTCACAGTTCTCCAGGCTGCTCTCGACTCATTGCACACACAGATGGCAACAAAAGAGGGCTCCATTGCTAAGCAAAGACTGTTTGAATTTGAAGATGAGCCAGGTAGATTAGCTGGCATATTTGGCTAGAAAGAAAAATGCTTCCCAATCCAATACGTCTGTTAGAGAGAAAGCTGGCACGGTTACCCGTGAGTTGAAGAAGATCAGTGGTAGATTTAGGGAGTACTTTGCAGAGTTATACCGGTCGGAGGGTGGCAAAGATGGTGCAGCGTGAATGCAGTCCTTCTTTGAGAACCTGGAATTCCCCATAATAAATGCAGAACAGGCCTTCCTGTTAATTGCATCAATGATGATACAAGAGATGCAGGAAGCAATAAAACATCTCCGGGGTAGCAAAGCACTGGGGCCTGACGGATTCCCAAGTGAGTTTTATAAGGATATCATAAATGTGTTGGCGCAGCCACGTTTGGGGATGTATAGCCCTTCATATACACGGGATTGGTTTCTGCCCTCTCTTAGGGAGGCTAATATCTCCCTCATTTTGAAGAAGGGGAAAGACCCTGAAGAATGTGCTTCATACAGACCAATTTCGTTGTTGAATGTGGACTTTAAAATTCTGCCAAAGCTGCTGCCCCTGAGTTTGGAAAAGGTATTATCCGATATTATAAAAGGAGATCAGATGGGTTTTATCAACTCCTCCAACAATATCAGGAGGGCACTGAACATACTGCAAGTATGCCAGCAAAGATTGACCCTGGGTACAGTGCTCTCCCCAGATGTGGAAAAGGCATTTGACTGGATAGAATGGCTATACCTGTTTGGGGTCTTAGAGCACTTTGGTCTGGGGGGAGCCATTGCTAGGTGGGTGGTGGTGTTGTACAATGATTCTAAGGCAGCAGTCATTAGAAACGGTACTAAGTCTGATAACTTTAGTATTAGGAGAGATAGCCAACAGGGATGTCCTCTCTCATCGCTGTTAGTCACCTTGGCAATTGAGCCATTAGCCGAGGTTATCAGGAGGGACCCAGAAATAGTGGCGCCAAGGATAGGATTGGGGGAAGCATAAGATCACTCTATACACTGATGATGTCCTTTTGCTTTTGGCCAATTCGGAGAAATCCATATCCCTATTTTCGGGATACAGGATCAACTTCACAAAATCAGAATCCATGCCGGTGGGGGGATAAGTAGAGTTGAAAATGTGTTGCTGGAAAAGCGCAGCAGGTCAGGCAGCATCCAGGGAACAGGAGAATCGACGTTTCGGGCATAAGCCCTTCTTCAGGAATGAGGAAAGTTTGTCCAGCAGGCTAAGATAAAAGGTAGGGAGGAGGGACTTGGGGGAGGGGCGTCGGAAATGTGATAGGTGGAGAGAGGTCAAGGTGAGGGTGATAGGCCGGAGTGGGGGTGGGGGCGGAGAGATTTGACTGAGACAAATTCAAATCCATCGAATTCAGCACCGCCTTCCTAACCTGCAATCTTCTTCCTGACCTCTCCGCCCCCACCCCAGTCTGACCTATCACCCTCACCTTGACCTCTCTCCACCTATCACATTTCCGACGCCCTCCCCCAAGTTCCTCCTCCCTACCTTTTATCTTAGCCTGCTGGACAAACTTTCCTCATTCCTGAAGAAGGGTTTATGCCCGAAACGTCGATTCTCCTGTTCCCTGGATGCTGCCTGACCTGCTGCGCTTTTCCAGCAACACATTTTCAGCTCTGATCTCCAGCATCTGCAGACCTCACTTTCTCCTCTGGATAAGTAGAGTTGCCTGATCTGAAGGATGGAAATGCAGTTCCCGTTTAGATGGTTCTCAAAAGATATTTTGTATTTGGGAATTTTTATTACCTCTGCCTTCCACCAGCTGTATAAAGCTAACTATGCACAATTAGTGGAGAGAATAAAACAGGATTTGCAGCGGTGGGAGGGGTTACCGTTATCATGGTTAGGCCGAATAGCCCTGATTAAAGTTAATATTCTTCCTCGTCTGTTGTACCTCATGAGAATGCTCCCGTTATTGCTACCCAGATGACTGTTACGGAGGCTTAATAGTTGGCTTGGATCCTTCATTTGGTGTTGCAGCTCCCACATGTTGAACCAGGGGGAGGTGTGGTGTGGACCTTCCAGACTTGAAGAGATATCAAATAAGCGCCCTGCTAAAATATGTGGGTGACTAGGTATGGGGCGAGTCGGAGTTGATTTGGCTTGACATTGAAGCCTCGCAGTCAAGCTGTCCCCTAGGTAATCTATTATTCATGGATAAGATGAACTCTGTGACTGAGAAGTGTAAGTGTCTAATCATTTTGAATACGGTGAAAGCTTGGAAGATAATGAGGCAAGATGAGGGCAATCGGCTTAAGACCTCGCCATTTATTCCTTTGGCGGGAGCCCCAGGATTTAAACACAGGGCATTGGACTCTGGCTTTAAGGCATGGGAGAATAAGGGAATCTCTTGTTTGGGAGATTTATTTGACGGGGTGGTCTTCATGTTGTTTAAAAACACGAGGTAAAAACAATGACTGCAGATGCTGGAAACCAGATTCTGGATCAGTGGTGCTGGAAGAGCACAGCAATTCAGGCAGCATCCGAAAAGCTTTGAAATCGACGTTTCGGGCAAAAGCCCTTCATCAGGAATAATTCCTGATGAAGGGCTTTTGCCCGAAACGTCGATTTCGAAGCTTTTCGGATGCTGCCTGAATTGCTGTGCTCTTCCAGCACCACTGATCCAGATTCATGTTGTTTAGTCAACTAAGTCAGAAATATGGATTGTCTAATACAAAACTGTTGCTGTAATTAGAGCCTTTGAATGCCTTTCAAACTGCTGTTAAAAAATCTGCCAAGGCTCCTTGCCTAGACGTTGGGAAGATGTTGCCATTGGTAGGAGAGTTTAGGACCCGAGGGCACAGCCTTAGAGTAAAGGGAAGACCTTTTAGAATGGAGATAAGGAGAAACTTCTTCAGCCAGAGAGTGGTGAATCTATGGAATTCATTGTCACAGAAGGCTGTGGAGGCCGGGTCATTGAGTACGTTTAAGACTGAAATAGATAGGTTCTTGAGTATGAAGGGGAACAAGGGTTATGGGGAGAATGGGGTTTTGAAAATTATCAGCCATGTTTGAATGGTGGTGCAGACTCGCATGGGCTGAATGGCCTAATTTCTGCTGCCATGTCTTATGGTCTTAACTCATGTATGGAGAGTTGACTTAGGTATTCAGTGAGGAGGAATGGGCAGAGGTATTTAAGATATTTTACCTTTCTTACTGTGATCCCCCCCATATTGAACCCAGAACTGTTCTTTTCAAAACTCACTCTGTCCGCTCTAGATCCCTAAATTAAAGTGAGCAACTTCACTAGATTTTAAAATGGACGTTCAGATAAAACATGACAAACCTGAAATGTTAGCTCTGTTTCACTCTCCACAAATTTATGATCTGTTGAATATTTCCAGCACTCAGATTCATGAGAAACCTTTCAATCTTAGATAAAACAAGATAAAACAAAAGTGATCCAGAATTTCTCATTGCCTTTGCCATACCGTCAGGAATGAAATGCAAACAGTCATGAACCAGCTTGCTAAAGATTGTCTGCAATTGCTTGCCTTAACAGAATCCCAAAGGCATGTTTAACTAGCACAGGCAAACTTTACATTCCACAATTCACAGTTTTCGTAAGGTATCACATCAGTTAGGGGAGAAAGTGAGGTTTGCAGACGCTGGAGATCAAAGCTGAAACTTTATTGCTGGAACAGCACAGCAGGTCAGGCAGCATCTAGGGAACAGAAGATTCGACGTTTCGGGCACATGCCCTTCATCATTCCTGAAGAAGGGCATGTGCCCGAAACGTCGAATCTTCTGTTCCCTAGATGCTGCCTGACCTGCTGTGCTGTTCCAGCAATAAAATCACATCAGTTAGCCACTTGTGGCTATGTATAGATCTACCTAACTCAGTTGTGCCCTGTCCATATTTAAAAAGGCATAAAGTATCTGGATAGAATGTGCAGCTAAACAAACCATTGCAGTAAGTGTCTTTGCAATACTTTGGTAGATCGTGAAATGCTTCCCAGAAATAATGCTTCCCAGTTGGAAGTGTAGTGAGTGGAATGGAATAAAGTAATGTGATGTAATTTAATTTAATTTGAATTCAGCTTAATTTAACTTTTTAAAATTTGATTGTAGTTTAGTTTAAGTAGATATGTTTGTTCTGATAGAATAGTAGGTAATTTATTAGTAATAGTATTGTGTTAACAGATAGGTTGTTCTCCGAGCACCATTTTTCCAGATTTTCCACCTCCCATCTGTAGTCTGTTTCGTCGCCATCTGAGATTCGACCAACTATGGTGGTGTCATCAGCGAACTTGTAAATGGCATTAATCTGATATTTGGTGACACAGCCATGGATATACAGTGAGTACATTAGGGGACTGAGTACGCACCCCTGGGGGGCTCCAGTGTTGAGTGTTAGTGAGGATGAAAAATTGTCCCCAATCTTCACTGATCATGGCCTGTGGGTCAGACAACTGAGGATCCAGTTGCAGAGAGTGGGTCTTAGTCCGAGATCAGTAAGTTAATAGTCAGTCTTGAGGGGATAATAGTGATGAAGGCTGAACTGTAGTCAATGAGTAGGATTCTTATATAGCTGTTCTTGGTGTCAAGATGTTCTAGGAAGGAGTGAATGGCAAGTAATACGGCATCTGATGTGGATCTGTTGGTCCGATAGGCAAATTGGAGTGGGTCAAGAGTAGTGAGGAGGCTGGAGTTGATTAATGCCATGACCAGCCTTTCAAAGCACTACCTAACCACCGAAGTTAGGGCCCCTGGGCGGTAGTCATTGAGATATGCTGCATGAGCCTTCTTAGGCACAGGGGTGATGCTGGCCCTCTTGAAACAGGCAGGGAGAGTGGCCTGCTGCAGGGAGAGGTTGAAGATGTCCGAGAAGACCTCTGCCAGTTGATCTGCACATGCTCTGAGTGCATGGCCTGGCACTCCATCTGGTCCGATGGCTTCCCTTGGATTCACACAAAGGAAAACTGATCTGACCTCTGATGCAGTGACTGTTGGGATAGGGTGGTCAGGACTTGCCAGAATAGGTGTTACCTCTCCGCTGAAATTCTGCTCAAAGCGAGCATAGAAGGTGTTGATGTTCAGCGAGCATAGAAGACATCATGTTTCATAGCAAATGGCCAAATACTCAACTAACATTCTATTTTAGGTTTACTAGTAAACCACTTGAAGAACTGACACTTTTTAAAAAACCTGTTCTGAACAAATATGATTGACTGAACATTTGATAGGTACAAGTTATAGGATGAAGTGCATGCGGGATACAAATAAAGATAATAAATATACATTGAGGAAAATGTTCATTAATGCTCAAAAATGAAAAGCAGGATACTCAGCGAATGAAGCCTGTGTCAAGTAGGCAGACCCTGACACTGGGTTTTGTGCTTCAACATCAGCGATCTGTTTAGCTGCAAACACCTGCTGGGCATCCCCAGGCATCTGGTTGAAGAGGCTTCAATACTGAGAAACTTCCAAGAGGCTCCATAGGCAATGAGTGCTCTAAAACTAGGTTAAAACATCTTACATACACACATGAGTGCTGTGAAGAAAAATAAGCATTACTGCTGTCACGCACAACCCCAGTGAATATATCACCCTTACCATCACTGTTTCATAATCAACTGATGAGGTGGGGTGCTCCTGTGCTGTAACGGTAGTGTTAAAGACTGTGTTAAAGACCCACCTTCTCCAGAGGTGTATAATAACATCTCTGAACAAGTTATAGAGTCAGCATGTACAGTACAGAAACAGACCTTTCGGTCCAATTGTCCACGCTGACCAGATATCCTAAATTAATCTAGCCTCATTTGCCAGCACTTGGTCCATATCCCTCCAAACCCTTCCTCTTCATATACCTATCCAGATGCCTATTAAATGTTGGAATTGTACCAGCCTCCAGTACTTCTTCTGGCAACTCTTTCCACACACCATTCACCCTCTGCATGAAAAAGTTGTCCCTTAGGTCCCTTTTAAATCTTTCCCTGCTCACCTGAAACCTATGCCCTCTAGTTTTGGACTCTCCCATTCCAGGAAAAAAAGACCTTGTCTATTTATC
>NC_057743.1:13675060-13697723 GCF_004010195.1 Chiloscyllium plagiosum | reverse complement strand
TCACTCAGAGGTAACGGTGGGTGTAAGCGAATATATTTGCAAAGTTTTAAGGTGTAAAGCAGGAGGTTTAGAGAGCATTTGAGGAAAAGGTTTGTTTTTTTCACTCAGAGGATGGTGCGAATCTGGAATGGGAAGGTAGTTAAGGCAGGGAAATCTCACAACCTTTTTAAAAGTACTGGGATGAGCGCTTGAAATGACCAGAACATTCAAAGCTATGGGCTAAGTGCTGGAAAGTGGGATTTGTGTAGATAGGTCAGCGCAGATTTGATCAGCCAAAGGTTGTTTTCTGTGCCGTTTGAACAAATCCTTTTCTAATCTCTGATGTTTAGTTTACAGCTCAAAAAAGACATTCAACCTTGTGTCCTTTCGGGAACTACCCTTCTTTGAAAGCATGGCCACTATTGGAGACATGCATGAGGATGTCCTAGTGGAGATCTTGTCCTATGTTCCCGCCAGGGAGTTGCTCATGTCGTGTCGCGTGGTCTGCAGGATGTGGAAAGACTTGGTGGATGGAATACATGTTTGGAAGGGAAAGTGTATTCGGGAAGGATATATCAAAAACAATGGGGAGATGTATATAAAGGATTGGCAAAGGTTTTATATCCTGCTAAGTATGAAGAAGAACTTGCTTAAAAACCCTTGTGCAGAAGGTAGGTCTTACGTTTCCTTTTGTTGCTAATGTTGCACTCAAGAATGAATTGTTGCTGCATCCATTGCCATAACCAACAATGGGGTCAGGCTACTACTGAATAGGAATCAATTATGAATCCAATACTGGGTTTGTGGCTTGGGAAATACAATGATGCATCGTGATTTAAAATTACTTGTTCATTAAATAAAAGCAAAATACTACAAATGCTTGAAATCCAAAACAAATGCAAAAAATGCTGGAGAAACTCAGCAGGTCTGGCAGTATCTGTGGAATGGAAACACAGTTAATGCTTAGAGTCCAAAGAGACTCGAATATTTTTTCTTCAGGCTGCATTGGAGGAGGTGGTTTATTTGAGTTCTGTGGTCATTGTCCCCCTGAATTTCCATGTCTTGTTCCTATATAAATAATCATGGAAATGGCACTCTGTTTTTGCATTGCCTTTACTGGATAGATATCAGACCATTTAGATGATTGCATATATTTTTGAATTTAGAAGCAAGATGGATCTTTGTACTATTTTGTGACACTCTGATTTGGAAACTTATTTAATTGCTGTGTCTAATAATCTGTTGATTCCTCAGCGCTGATCTTTTTCAATCCTGATTTACACCACCTGCAGATGTAGTGACTAGACAGTGTTAGCACTGGGTAGAGTTATGTTTGAGAGTGAACTGTTCCATTATGTCTGGGTCTTGGTTGACTGCTCACTGTGTGCTATCAATCAACCTAGTGGTTCCAGAAACTAAAACCAAACAATGAACCACAGGGCTGCAGTTATTCCAAAGTATCATGCGAAAGGTGGTTTTCCCACACGCAGACTGATGAGTGTTATCTCTGAGACACAATCACAGTATCTGACTATAAATAGTTAAAATTCAAGGCTTCAGTCCCTTCCTTTCAGTCTTGCCATGGGATTCAGGATACAAGGCTTGCTTGCTAGCAACATGAATGGATGGTATAAAACAAGAAAGTGATTCTTGTACACTGTCTTGAACCAGAAAGCCTGTGAATATTTGAGTGACTCACAAAAGACATGCCTACCTTTGTCATGGCAGTTAAGTGCTTGCAAGAAATGTTTTGAGCCGAACAGAACTGTGATGGCAGGGGTATGGTGAGCCCACTGACCAATACGTGGTAACTTTGCAGCAGTAGGCTTCCATATGGCACACTGACCAATGATTGCATTCATGACGAGTAAATTGCAAACACTGAAATTCCACAAAATAGGAAATACAGGGAGGATGATGATTTTGACTTTGGAAAAAAGCAAGACCGTAGCATTTCAAATCAAATCTACCATGTTAGATTCAAAGATGTTACCGAAAAATGCATCCTTCATGATGCGGATGCAGTCTATCCAACCAACTCCCCTCCAAAGGGCGGCACGGTGGCACAGTGGTTAGCACTGCTGCCTCACAGCGCCAGAGACCCGGGTTCAATTCCCACCTCAGGTGACTCTCTGTGTGGAGTTTGCAAATTCTCCCCGTGTCTGTGTGGGTTTCCTCCGGGTGCTCCGGTTTCCTCCCACAATCCAAAGATGTGCAGGTCAGGTGAATTAGCCATGCTAAATTGCCCGTAGTGTTAGGTGAAGGGGTAAATGTAGGAGAATGGGTCTGGGTGGGTTACGCTTCGGCGGGTCAGTGTGGACTTGTTGGGCCGAAGGGCCTGTTTCCACATTGTAAGTAATCTAATCTAATCTATTTTGTCAACACTTGCCCGGTCACAGACACCATCAAACTTTATCCCTACCACTGAGGCAAACTGCAGTCTTGGTCAATCTTTGGAAGATGTTGTCAAAGGATCTTGGGTGAATTGAAATTATAGATGATATGCTTGAGTGAATCAATTCATCTCTGTAGATATCAAGTTAAGTCATTGTCTGCCACAAAAATTGCACACACAGTTGGTCACTAGAACAACTGTTTCAGATGACTATCCACTTCCTAGGATCCATGAAATTTGAGATTTAAAATAAACCTGTTGGATTATAACCTGGTGTCATGTGACTTCTGTCTTCACATCTAGATATGGCTAGATTGTCTTCATTAGTACAATAACAATTTGCACATTTGTGTAACAAGCTGGCTGCTCTGCTTCACAGTATTACTATCACAGACAGTGATGTTGAAGACCATACTCGTAGGAAATCTGGTCACTCGAGGAAGTGAGGGCAATCAGCGGCACACAGTGTATCACAGAAAGTAGGAGGCAGTACCTAAAATCGGAATGGTTGAGAGAACTTGATCCTGCACCACAGTTGCGTGCGATAAGCACACACTTTTTGACACCTATAATTGCATGTGCAGCAATGATGTGCCATTTTACCAGAGTGACACCTACCACTATATCATTGAAATGAGCAAAGTGATCAGTCGCACCATCAGTAATATATTAAGGTACAACAAAGTTTGTTATTGTACTGAGTGTACACAGTTTCTATCAGTTCAACTATATCCCACACATGTACAATGTAAAATTCTGAACCTGCTGTTCTTGTGCTTTATCTGTGTGATGGAGCATAAATGCAAGTTCTTGCTGATTTTAATCTACTTCCTTTTTTATTTTATTTTCCAACAGAAGATTTTAATCATTGGACAATTGACTATAATGGTGGCGACCAATGGAAAATAGAAGCCTTACCAGGTGCCAATGGAACTGCCTTTCCTGAAAATCATGTCAAAAATTATTTTGTGACATCGTATGGGTAAGACTTCCATTCCACAGTGACTATCGAGTACAACTCACTGTAAAAGCCACCTTAGCACCGTCACTCATTACCTTCCCTGTCATGTGGACATACAGTTTCAGCATTTAGTCCATTACTCATGTTGACTTTGGAAACCTGAGTCAAACATCTTTTTATCCCTCCACCGTTCTCAAGTCAGGATGAAATTTAACCATTGTCTGAGTAATGCTACAATAGCTGGTTAGATGGTTTTTGCAATGTTTCCTAACTGGGGAAAAAGAAAATCCCTGCATCTTGTATAACATTACTCTTCCAGGCGTAGTCTTTGAACCTGTATCTATTGCGCCCTCTCTCCTGCCCTCTGTCTCTCAGTCCCCCCCCTTATGTACACTGTCTCACAGATGTACTCACTCGCACAAGTACTCCCATTTCATTAATTGTCTCTTTCTCTCAAAATTCTCTCTCTCTCTCTCTTTCGCGCGCGCTCTCTCCTTCGCACGCTCTCTTGCTCTCTCTTGCGTATGCACGCACACGTACAAAGGCACTGTTGCTTGCTCTCACACTGTCTTGTATACAGTGGAAAATGATTGTGGTTGTATGTAGGTCAGTCATCTCCGCTCCACAAATTCATCAGGATAATGCCCTAGGCCTGAATGTTGGCTGCTTCCTCAATGACATTGTGTCATTCAAGACTGCTCAGATACTGAAGTAGTCCATGTCAAAATGCAATCTCCAGATTTGAGGTAACAAGTAATATTTGCGCTACACAAGGTCAGTCAAAGACCAGCTCCAACAAGAGAGAACCTAAGTATTGCTCCTTGACATTCACAGGAATTGCTGTCACTGGATCCCCAATTGTCAATGTCCTGCAGGTTGCCATTGACCAGAAACTGACTGGCCTAGCCCTGTAAATACTGTGACTGCAAGAACAGGTCGGAGGCAGTGAGTAACTCTCCTACTGACTTCCCAAAGTCTGTCCAGCAACAAGACACTAGTCAGGAGTGTGATGGAATACTCCCCATTTGCCTGACACCATCCAGGACAAAGCAGGCTACTTGATTGGCATCATATCCACAAGCATCCACTGCCGCCACCACCGATGCTCAGGGGCAGCAGTGTGTACCATTTACAAAATGAACTGCAGCAATTCACCAAGGCTTCTTAGAAAGGGGCGGCCTGGTGGCTCAGTGGTTAGTACTGCTGCCTCACAGCACCAGGGTCCCAGGTTCGATTCCAGCCTCGGCCGACTGTCTGTGTGGAGTTTGCACATTCTTCCTGTGTCTGCTTGGATTTTGTCTGGGTGCTCCAGTTTACTCCCACAATCCAAAGATGTGCAGGTCAGGTGAATTGTCTGTGCTAAATTGCCCATAGTATTAGGTACATTAGTCAGAGGGTAATGGGTTTGGGTGGGTTGCTCTTTGGAGGGTCGGTGTGGTTGCGCTGAAGGGCCTGTTTCCACACTGTAGAGAATCTAATCTAATTTAATCTAAACCCATGGTCATTACTGTCTGGAAGGACACAAGCAACACTTACGTTGGGAACCGAGTTCCCCTCCAAGTCACTCTCAATCCAGATTTGGAAATAAATTACTAATCCTTCCCTGTTGCTGGGTCAAAAGCCTGAACTCCCTTCTGAATGGCATTTTAAATGTACCTACACCCACTGGACTGCAGTTAATGAAGGCAGCTCACCACCGCTTCCTCAAGGCCAATGAATGGAATGGCAATTAGTGGTTCCCTATGCATTGATTCCCACATCCCTGATGAATGAATTACCAGAAAGCACATACTTCCATGCACACTTACTCATCTTGCTTACCACTCGCTCCGCCTCTCCTATCTTCTGTCCTGCTCTCTGTCTCATTTTCTCTCTGTCTGCCCTGCCCGGCCTCTGTCCCCCTCTGCTGTGCCTCGCCCAACCTCTGTCCCCCACTGCTGTGCCCAGCACTGCCACTGCCTCATCGCTTGTTTTTATCGCATTCCCTCTCTCACCATCTCTTTGTTGTCATCTCTTGCCCTGCCTCCTCTCTTGCCCTCACCCTCGCTATTGCTCTATCGCTGGCACTCTCTATCCCCAAAAGCACATACCCTCTCCACCTTCACACCTAAGGCTTGTTCTCTCTTGACTATTCATTCTCCACCCCGTCCCCTTTCCCACATTTCTCTACATTTCACTTCACTGCATTAGGCTACAATTTGGACCAGCATCTGTTTGGTATTGAATTAAAGAGAAAGTGCTCATCAGATTAAACAGTCTGTTGGTATTGTTTACAGCCGTGCTTGGTTGGTTTTGATCTCCCTCATCCTGTTTAAAGGTATGGTTGGCCTAGCCATTGAGCTGAGGCAGTTGTGAGGAAATGAGTAGATTTTATGAAGAAAGGAAATGCAGATAATGTGTAACTGTAGCTTCTATTCAAGCCGCGCAATCCTGGATGATTATTGGCTCGTTCAGGATTATGCTTTGGCCCATCAGACCAAGATTCATTCGGGGTTTCTCCATCCAGCTCTTGTGCAGCGTCGCCTCACTGTGGCTGTAGCCCCCAATGATTGGATGGAAAATCCACCCTTTGACATTTTTCTACCAGATCAGCCCGAGCTGATTTGGAGCACACTCTCCTTCAAGTCAAAGGTTGTGCCTTCAAATCTTGTTTGAGGACCTTCAGTATCAGATTGGGCAGAGCTGAGGGAGTGATTGTTAAATTCAATTTGTATCTGCCCCCTGAGACTGGTGTGAAATATCTGTGGCCCTAGTGTTAGTATGGCACAGTAGGAGGCCATTTAGTCCAAAGCCACTCAGTCCCACCCCCTTAGTCTATCTGCAAGTTTATTTTCCTTAAGCTTTGATCCTATTTCCTTTTGGATTTGTTAACTATCTCTGCTTCTGCCACCTCAAGTGCAGCAAGTCATTAGCAGACTATTAACTGCCTTTGCAAAATAAAGTTCATCTTCTTATACCCCCTTGTAGCTCTGGCACAGAACCTTAAATCTGTACCCACTAGTCCTGGATGGAAGCAAACGTTCTTTGGCTACCCTTCCTGTCATTGTCCTGTACACCTTTGTTAAACTTTTCTTTACTCTCCTTTGTGTCAAAGGGAACAACACCATCCTCTCCAAATGAATGGTTTTGCCAAATTCCCTCATCCCTGTAACCATTCTGGGATAAATCTGTTCTGCATCATAAAGATCTTCTCATCCTTAGTAAAATGTGGTGATCAGAACTGGGTGCAATACTCTAGTTATGACATAACCAGAGCTTTATAAAAGATCAACATAATTTATTTGCTCTTGTGCTCAACATCTCTATTTACAAAGCCAAAGATCCAATATACTTTATTCGTTAGGCTGTCAATTTATCCTACCAGCTTCAAAGATCCTTATCTCCCAGCACCGTTTTTAGTCTTATGCCCTAAGTCTATATCACCTTGTGCTATCACTTCTCTGCATTTAACTCCATTTGCTGCCTGTCACTCCAATCTACTGGATGTTATAAATCAGAAACAAAAACAGAAATTGTTGGAATAGCTCAGCAGGCCTGGGAGCATCTGTGGAGAAGAATCAGAATTTAGTCCTAAGGTTTACTGAGCCCGAAACGTTAACTCCGATTTCTGTCCGTGGATGCTGCCAGACCTGAGCATTTCCAGCAGTTTCTGTTTTTGTACCCAATCTGCAGGTCTATCTGTGACCTGTTGCAGTTGACTGGGATCATCTTTACTTGACACCTCAGTTTAGGATCATTGGAAAATGAGGAACTGTCGAAAATTCGTCAACCTCCAAGTTGTATCCTTCCCAAAAAAAAACCATGCTGTGGTCTAACATTTAGATGCTGGCATTTTCCAGGATTCAATGTCTTCCAGTCTGAAAAACAACTATTTACCACAACCCACTGTGTTGATGGAGAACTGCGGTGTTTTACCTGGTCTCATGACAAACATTTACTTCTCAAGTTGATCTGATCATTAGCACCTTGCCTATCATTTTACTGCATTACAGTGGTGACCACATTGACTAAAATCACTTCGAAATGCCCTAGCGTTGTGAAAGATACTATACAAATGGAAGTTATTTCTTTCCTGGTTCTAAAGAAAGTCTGTTTGTATCTCTCTCTGACAGCTTATGCCAGAAATCTCAGTTTATTGATCTAGTGGCAAATGGACTATGGGAAAATCTGCTGGATAAATATCAGCCTAAGATTGTAGTGAGTGATTGGTAAGTATTGAACCTTGCATCCCATAATACTTGATCAGACTGACATCAGACAAAAATTAGATGTCACATTTAAACAAAGAAACTAAAAGTGAGCTCGTGGCAGGGTGAAAATAATAAGCTTTCTTTCTGTTTCTGTATTAAGGGTCACATTTGGCATAATGTACAGACTTAAAAACTAAATTGAACAAGTTTACAGATCATTAACATTAATAGTGAAGGACAGACAGTGAGTCATACAGCATGGAAACAGACCCTTTGATCCAATTAATTCATGCCAAACATAATTCCAATTAAACTAGTCCTACCTGCCTGCACCTGGCCCATATCCCTCAATACATTTCCTATTCATGTACACAGCCACATGTCTTTTAAACTTTGTAATTGCACCCACATCCACCACTTTCCTGAGGAAATTCATTCCATACGGGAACCATCCTCTGTGTAAAAAAAAAAAATAAAATTGCCCCCATGTCTTTTAAAAATCTCTCTCCTCTGTCTCCTCCCCCCAATCTTGAAATCACTTGTCTTAAGGAAAAGTCAGCTACCTTTAACTCTATCTGTAACCCTCATTATTTTATAAACTTCTATCATCAACATATAAATGTGCTGAATGATTTCTTAGTGGTGAATATTTTATGTAAACTTAGAGTGATTCTGGACACGACTATGCCTGACCTGCTTTGTCAGTGTATTCTCCTGAGCTAGTATTGGAATACCATCCTGCAGGTATGCAGCAAGGCGAGACTGTGGCTGTACGTATACATTGGAGGTGAAGCTACTCTCTAAAAATAAGACCGTTATCCAGACATACAAATCGAAGGCGATCGAAATCCCCCAGTGGAGTGATGCACAATGGAAGCAGGTACTCATTTTATGTTTCATTCCATTTTCTTTATCTAGCCTTCACTCATCGAATCATAGAGATGTCCAGCACGGAAACACACCCTTCGGTCCAACCCATCCATGCCGACCAGATATCCCAACCCAATCTAGTCCCACTGCTAGCACCCGGCCAATATCCCTCCAAACCCTTCCTATTCATATACCCATCCAAATGCCTTTTAAATGTTGCAATTGTACCAGCCTCCACCACATCCTCTAGTAGCTGATTTCATACATGTGCCACCCTCTGTGAAAAAGTTGCCCCTTAGGTCTCTTTCCTCTCTCACCCTAAACCTATGCCCTCTAGTTCTGGACTTCACAACCTCAGGGAAAAGACTTTGCCTATTTATCGTATCCATGCCCCTCATAATTTTGTAAGCCTCTATAAGGTCACCCTTCAGCCTCTGATGCTCCAGGAAAACAGCCTCAGCCTGTTCAGCCTCTCCCTATAGTTCAAATCCTTCAGCCCTGGCAACATCCTTGTAAAACTTTTCTGAGCCCTTTCAAGTTTCACAACATCTTTCCAATAGGAAGGAGACCAGAATTGCACGCAATATCCCAACAGTGGCCTAACCAATGTCCTGTACAGCTGCAACATGACCTCCCAACTCCTGTACTCAATACTCTGACCAATAAAGGAAAGCATACCAAACACCTTTTTCACTATCCTATCTACCTGCAACTCCACTTTCAAGGAGCTATGAACCTGCACTCCAAGGTCTCTTTCTTCAGCAACACTCCCTAGAAACTTACAATTAAGTGTATAAGTCCTGCTAAGACTTGCTTTCCAAAATGCAGCACCTCGTATTTATCTGAATTAAACTCCATCTGCCACTTCTCAGCCCATTGGCCCATCTGGTCCAGATCCTGTTGTAATCTGAGGGAACCCTCCTTCGCTGTCCACTACACCTCCAATTTTGGTGTCATCTGCAAACTTACTAACTGTACCTCTTATGCTCGCTTCCAAATGAACCAGTCTCCCATGACAGACCTTGTTGAATGCCTTACTGAAGTCCATATAGATCACATCTACTGCTCTGCCCTCATCAATCTTCTTTGTTACTTCTTCAAAAAACTCAATCAACTTTGTGAGACATGATTTCCCATGCATAAAGCCTTAATCAGTCGTTGCCTGTCCAAATACATGTCAATCCTGTCCCTCAGGATTCTCTCCAACAACTTGCCCACCACCGAGGTCAGGCTCACTGGTCTATAGTTCCCTGGCTTGTCCTTACCACCTTTCTGAAACCGTGGCATCACGTTAGCCAACCTCCAGTCTTCCGGCACCTCACCTGTGACTATGGGTGATACAGATATCTCAGCAAGAGGCCCAGCAATCACTTCTCTAGCTTCCCACAGAGTTCACGGGTACACCTGATCAGGTCCTGGGGATCACTCATCTTTACAGCTTCTATAACCAGTTGACCTTTTTTACTATGTAAATACAGGTATTGTTTCTGCACTGTTGTCAAACAGTGATGGTATCCAAAAACAGCTTCTGCCTTCCAGTCTCCTATTTCCCCTGTTCTTCCTCAACACCCTCTCTCCCTCTCTCACTCCATGTTCCCTCCTCCATGTTCCCTCCTCCATGTTCCCTCCTCCATGTTCCCTCCTCCATGTTCCCTCAGCGTTTTCCTTACTGTGAGTCTCTATTATCACTGTAGGCCAGCTAGTTGACTGTAAAAGGTGTTTCTGATTGGTTCCTTACATTCTCTATTGTCTCTATGTGCTTTCAGGAGACTGGTATCGAAACTTGTGTGACGATACTTTGCGTGCTATGAGTTTGAGGTATATTTTGCCTCCGGTTTTTTTTTATGAAGAGTGGTTGAGACAGAGGTACCAAACGTTTTGCTCCAGGCCAATAGACTAAACAGTTTGCGAGGCCTTTGATTTTTTTTATTAAGTTGGAACAATAGCTTAGATTTCCTACAGTATGGAAACAGGCCCTTTGGCCCAAAAAGTAACCCACCCAGACCCATTCCCCTTCCTTATTTTTACCCCTGACTAATGCACCTAACACTGGGCAATTTAGCATGGCCAATTCACCTAACCTGCACATCAGTGGATTGTGGGAGGAAACCGGAGCATTGGATGAAACCCACACAGTCACTCTGAGAGAATGTGCAAACTCCACATAGACAGTCGCCCGAGGCTGGTGTCGAACCCAGGTCCCTGAGTCTGTGAGGCAGCAGTGCTAACCACTGAGCCACCGTGCTGTTCCATGGAAGCAGCCTGAATGGGTGGAGTCAGGCTCCCACAGAACCAGGGTTTTAGTTTAGCTTTCAACAGTTGCTGGGGTCTTGAAGCTGGGTGTGGAAGTCGTTATTCCTCTGTCTGTTACAAGTAAAAGCTGGAGCTTTCTCTGCTGCGAGACAATCTATTTTACTGAATTTGCCTTTACAAAAGGTGTGTTTGTGGGATGCTACTATATTGGAGGCCAGTTGCTGTTTAGTAATTAAATAGTCTGTTATTCTGTTAACTTTTCCAATAGAGTAGATTTAGATCAGATCAGTTCTTCTGGGTAAAGAAGGGAATCATTCTTTCACATGCTGTTATAACTGACGATACTTCTTGCTTTACAGTTGACCCACGTTTTTGAGGATTATGGTCCTGGTGTTCGTTTTGTTTGGTTTTCACACCATGGGCAGGACACACAGTACTGGGCAGGATGGTATGGAGTACGAGTCACCAACAGCAGTGTTATCATAGAACCATGAATATGCTGCGACTGGACTCCAAAAGAAGAAGAAAACCAAATATTTTCTCAAAATGTGAAGGAGAAGTAAAATGCCACAGATGCTGGAAATCTGATAACTGTCTGGAAAGACCAGACAGAGTCGGAAGACATTCAGCAAATGTGGCATCTTCTGCAGAGAGAATAACAATTAACATTTCAGGACAGTTCTGATGCAAGATTTTAATGTCAATTGTGGTTCTCTCTCTCTCTCTCTCTCTCTCTCTCTCTCTCTATGCTGCTAGATATGGTGAATGTTTTTGAGCACTTGTAAATTTATCAAAGAGAATTATCAAAGGGTTTGGTTAATTCCAATTTATTTTTGCATCTTTGATATGAGAGTATCGTTGATTTCACTTTATTTTTTCATCGACTGCTGGGGAAAACTGTCTGGTTATTTTCTGCAGCATGTTGAAATAACATGCTGTGAGATGTCAAAAATGGCATTGACATGTTTGTTGCTAATATTTAAACTGTTGACCCCAGAGATTCAAGAACCTAGCTTCACTTGCACTGAAACAGGTATCTGGTTGAAAGAAGACATGAGAGAAAAATTGTCAATGGAAGTTGACCCTTTCCAGATTGAAGGGGAAGTGCCTCATGTTAATCTTATTCACGTTGTTGTCCCCATGTGTTGGTCTGTGAGTGATTTGCACTGGGTGGTCTTCCAGTTTGGACAGATAGTGGAATCTCTCTAGGACCCTGAGAGCTCTGTTCCTGTTTAAAGGAGCTGGCAGGTTGAATCACTCAAACCAGGATCCTTCATTGGACAAGGAAACCATTTCTCAGAGCACATGTGACGACTTTTAGAATTTTAAAAAAACTTTTCACTAACACTGGCTCCGTATTTTGAAGAAATAATCCTTTCCCGTTTATCGGCATTGAGGTAATTTAAAGCCAGGTTGCTGTTGATCTGTGGGATTGACATTGATGTGTTTTAATGTTAATGATGAGGTCAGCACTGAACTGTCCCTTTGCACCCCTCCCCAGTGTCTCATTTTAATAAACATGCTAATGTGTCTTAAACTCTGGCTGGAGGAATCTACTCAAATATTGCAGTACAACAGAGGTCCAAATAATTCTTTCACTTCTCTATTAAATTAATGAGTGACCCAGTGTTTGTGTGGAATCCATTGTATTTTTGATTAAATAGTTTCTGATGGGCGTGTGTGTCATTTAACACTTATCAATCCCAGGCTTCCTTGAAGTAGGCCCCCCCTTGTCTGTTTGGCTCAATTTTGTTTATGATGCATACACCTTGTGAACAAAACAGTGAACTCGCCTCCGTTTCCACACACCATACCATTGAAATATCTCAGCTCACTGCTCTGCATGGGGCCATTTTGGAGGAAATAGCACATTGACTTCCTGTCTCTCCTCCCCCATCCTCCTCTGACCACAGGAAAAGGAAAACCTTTTCCAACCATGTTTTATTCATGCAGAAAGTTTCACTTCCTTCATTTTGTCACATACTTTTAGTGTTTGGTTTCTCAGTTCTATTTGTAATGAAAGGTGTTTTGGCTCAGTTTGCTGCTGTTTGAACACTTACGTCCACCATTTTATTGCCACCAATAGAAATGGAATGGTGGGCAGAGTGTATAAAAGTTGCTGCAATGCATAAGACAGAAATATCAGGTAGTGCAACTTCAACCTATGAACATAATATGCTTGAGATGAACCTGCTTTAGCTGAACTGCGTTTGTTCATGACACATTCCAGATTAACAAATAAAACATTGTTATTTTGTGAAAGATCTAGAAGTGATTGTTTTCATTGTGAAATACACATTTACCTTGTTCTGTGATTGATGGGCTGGAGCCAAAAATTTGCAAAGGTTCTGGTCAACTGAAATAGAAACAAATTCTGCTTGAAGCAGACAACAGGCTTGTTTCTATTTAAAGAAACAAACATCAACTGTTAAAGAGGTGACTGTGAACTTGTCTGTCTTATCATACACACTGGATTCCCACCATGCTGTCAACTGAGGAGACTGACCTGAATTAGTTTATTAGCTGTTCAAGGGCACTGAAATAAATTTGCAAAACTATCTTATTTTCATAATATGAGTAGCTTAAAATCTACATCTAAACTTCAATGACCAAGGTGAAAGAGAGCTTTTGCACTGATGAGGTCCCACTGTCTGTAAGGATGTGCTTTGGGCAACACTGATAACCACCAAAATATCATTATAGCTTGACCAAGATAAACCAATGCTGCTCTCTCCTTCTGAATATGATGTAAATGGGAAATTTCTGTATTTTGTCTCTGTTTGAACCCTATTGATTTGTGTAATTGCCTTGTGTAAGCTGTTGTTGCAGAGACTATATGCAATAAAGTGTTTGTTAAATACTCAAAACTAGTTCGAGTTTTTGTGAGTAGGTTAATTAATAAAGTAACTAAATGAGGCGGGTTCACAAGAGTAACCGTGCCTTAAGGGGGATTATTAACCAAGTTAGTCATTCTGTTTCTCATTTAATCAGTTCTTTTCTTTCCCAGTGTTAAATTCTGTCCCTTGTCATTTCTGACTTCTTAGAATGTCACTGTTCTGATCTGTAAGTTGGATACAGGAGAGAAATTTAGAATGCTTTAATGCTCATTCAAAGGAGTTTTGGTTTAGTGACTGAATGCAGTGAGATTATAAATGAGTTTGGGAATATTTCTCTGTATAGGAAGTCCTCACTTAAGGGTTGCTGGTTCTCAGAGGAGTTTCAGTGTTGAAATAGTAACTGGGTTCTGTGGAATTTTTCCTATCAAAAATCCCTATCATTATATTTTTAGATTAGATTCCCTTACAGTATGGAAGCAAGCCCTTTGGCCCAACAAGTCCACACTGACCCTCCGAAGAGTAACCCACCCAAACTCATTGCCCTACCCTATATTTACCCCTGACTAATGCACTTAACACTGTGGTCAATTTAGAATGGCCAATTGATGATTGTGGGAGGAAACCAGAGCACCTGCAGGAAACCCATGCAGACATAAGGAGAATGTGCAAACTTGACACAGACAGACTCCCCCAACCCCCCAACATGGTTCCCACATGCCGTGAGGCAGCAGTGCTAACCACTGAGCCAACAGTTTAAGTTTCAATATTTGATATTACTAACTTCCTCCATTGGTAAACAAAATCATTTTAAAAATGAAATAAGTTTAAAAGTATGAAAGAAAAATGTAACTTGCTATAAGTATCTCATTGCTGTTTCCCAACCTCCTTCCTGGCCTTCTTTCCGCTTCCTTCTGGGTATTACAGATTTTCCCACTCCTCAACCCTTGTTAAGTCAGGGCTCTCCCCACTCTCCAAGTTGTGAACTCTCTCTGTTGCTTGATCTCCCTGTCTCTGCTTTTCTTTCTTGGACTTGCGTTCCCATTCAAGAACCAGATCCAATCTGAACCTGGAGTGTTACCAGTGGTGGGAATCCTGATGGTGCAGAATTGCTGGGGCTTTTACAGTTACTTTTTAAAAATATGTTCCTGCTTGTAGCTTTCCTTTTCTGAGTACTCAGGAGGACTGGGGGAGAAAGGGCAGCAAGGAAAGATGTAGAAAAGATTTACAAGGATGTTACCTTAGTAATCATAGAGATGTGCAGCACTGAAACAGATCCATCAGTCCAACTCATCCATACCGACCAGATATCCCAACCCAATCTAATCCCACCTGCCAGCACCCAGCCCATATCCCTTCTTAGGGGGAGAGGCTGGATAGGCTGAGGCTATTTTCCCTGGAGCTTTGGAGGCTGAGGGGTGAACCGATGGAGGTTTATAAAATCATGAGGGACATGGATTGGGTGAACAGAGAAGGTCTTTTCTCCAGATAGGGGAGTTCAAAACTAGAGGGCATAGGTTTAAGGTGAGAGGGGAAAGATTTAAAAGGGACCTAGAGGCAACTGGTGAGTGTATGCAATGAGCTGCCAGAGAAAGTGGTGGAGGCTGGTACAATACAATATTTAAAAGGCACCTGGAAGGGCACATGAATAGGAAGGGTGTAGAGGGATATGCGCCAAATGTTGGCAAATGGGACTAGATTAATTTAAAATATCTGGTCCGTGTGGACAAATTGGACTGATGAGGGCAGAGCTGTAGATGTGATCTATGGACTTCAGTAAAGCGTTCGACAAGGTTCCCCATGGCAGACTGGTTAGCTAGGTTAGATCTCACGGAATACAGGGCAAACTAGTCGAACTGGCTGAAAGGTAGAAGACAGAGGGTGGTAGTGGAGGGTTGTTTTTCAGACTGGAGGCCTGTGACCAGTGGAGTGCCACAAGGATTGGTGCCGGGTCCACTACTTTTTGTCACTTGTATAAATGATTTGGATGTGAGCATAAGAGGTACAGTTAGTAAGTTTGCAGATGACACCAAAATTGGAGGTGTATTGGACAGTGAAGAAGGTTACCTCAGATTACAACAGGATCTTGACCAGATGGGCCAATGGGCTGAGAAGTGGCAGATGGAGTTTAATTCAGATAAATGCGAGGTGTTGCATTTTGGGAAAGCAAATCTTATCAGGACTTATACACTTAATGGTAAGGTCCTAGGGAGTGTTGCTGAACAAAGATACCTTGGGGTGCAGGTTCATAGCTCCTTGGAAGTGGAGTCATGACAGCCAGACTACTAAGACCCCTCAAAATCCTAGTAGCACACAAACCCACCAACACTCTCAAACAAAGACAAACAAACTTAAAAGACCCAGTACAACCCATGGAAAAAACCAACGTCATCTATAAAATTCCATGCAAGGACTGCCACAAACACTACGTAGGACAAACAGGAAGAAAGTTAGCCACCAGGATACACGAACACCAGCTAGCCACAAAAAGACATGACTCTCTCTCCCTCGTAGCCCAACACACGGATGAAAAAAACCACCATTTCGACTTGGACAACACATCTATCCTGGGACAGGCTAAGCAAAGACATGCCAGAGAATTCCTAGAGGCCTGGCACTCCAACCACAACGTCATAAACAAACATATAGATCTAGATGCCATCTATCAACCCCTCAGAAAACAAACAGGAAATGACATCACCACAAACCCAAGGAACCCCATCCAGGAGAAAGATATAAATAGAAAGCAGGAGACAACAACTTCGCTTCACTCGGAGGTCGCCACTGATGATGTTACCTAGCCAGGTAATGAAACGTCTGGATATCAAACCTACAGCTCAGCGAGCAAACCTTAACCTGAGCTACAAATCTTTACAAACCTTGCAAAAATATAAAAGAGACCTAAGGGGCAACCTTTTCACACAGAGGGTGGTATGTGTATGGAATGAGCTGCCAAAGGAAGTGATGGAGGCTGGTACAATTGCAATATTTAAGAGGCATTTGGATGAGTATATGAATAGGAAGGGTTTGGAGGGATTTGGGACGGGTGCTGGCAGGTGGGACTAGATTGGGTTGGGATATCTGGTCGGCATGGACGGGTTGGACCGAAGGGTCTGTTTCCATGCTGTACATCTTTATGACTCTATCATGGGTAGCAAAAGCTCCAGCACTTCTGAACCATCAGTGCCTGAACTTCCTCAACATCGGAGCTCCTGCTTCTGTTTGACTCCTGGTCCTGAATGGGAATGCAGATCCAGGAGTGGGAAGCAGTGCTGGGTGATCTGGGGAGGAGGAGAAAGACACTGCAACTTGAGAATTTGAGAGTGGGAGTAAAGGGCCACACCTCAGAGTGGCACCAATTGGATCATACAGGAAATAACATTAAAGCAAATATCAGCATTCATCAGGATTACAGGCCCCATTTAATGCTGCAAGAATGAAAGGGTAAACGGGGCAACTTTCAACAAGACCTTTTGTCTCCTAAAAATAGTTTGTAGAAATATTCAATATCAGGAGATGTTGTAGCCCAATGGGATCTTGCCACCTGAACTTGAAGCTCAACCGAGACTCTGAGTTAGGAAGGTCCCATGGGAGAATTAAAAAGTTTAATGATGATGATGAAACTGTTGTCAATTATCAGAAAAACCCATTTGGTTCACTAATGTCCTTTAGGAAAAGAAATCTGCTGTTGTTACTTGGTCTGACCTACATGTGACTTCAGAATCATATGGTTGACATTGTAAATTAGGGATGTGTGAAGAGAAAAAAAATCCACCTATTTACTAGAACTTTGTCCAAACCACACACCGTTGAGTAGTGAATTGGGATCATTTTCAGTTTCAAGTCTCACCTGGAGAGACAGTATCTCTGGCAGTGCAGCATTCCTACCATGTTGCTCTAAAGTCTCAGCAAGGTTATGTGCAAAATCCTGGAGTAGGGCTTGTCTACACAGCCAATGAAATGCAACAGTGCAACCAATAGTTCATGGCTAGCATCAATTGTAATGTTACCCAAAAGAGTGATGGAATGGGTGAGGTGGGAAATGGAAATGGTGCTAAGTATCTCCTCTTCTGAGACTGGGTCTGAGGCACATCATTTGGCTAGAAGATGGAGAGGGGGGATTTACTGTATATTTAATGTTATGATAGTGGACCGGAAAATTATTGATGTGGATAATGGGTTGTGAAAATGGAAAGTTACTCCACACTCAGTACTAATTTAGCCAAACAAAACTGTACAAAACCCCATCTCAACATGAAAGCAGTTGGTCTTCCAAATGCTGTTCTCAGAGAAACTCTCATGCTATGTCGTCAAGACAGAGTCAATCATTAACAGTGCAAAAGAAAGCAGAGCCTGAGAAAGTTAAAAATTTACGAGTTCAGGATCCATCAGGGAAACTTAACATATTGTGGGTGAAGAAACACGAGACTGTGATGCGAAAAGGAGCATAAGAACTTAAATCAGAGCAGGAGTAGTCCATTTCACCCTTCACGCCTGCCCTAGCTTCCAACAAGGTCATGGCTGATCGTTCCTAAGCCTCAATGTTCCTTTCACGCTGGCTCATTGTAGCCCTGGACTCCCTGATAGTTCAAAAATCTACCTACTTCCTCTTGAAATACTTTCAGTGATCCAGCCTCCATAGCTCTCTGGGGTACAAAATTCCAGGCATTCATAACTCTGCGTGAAACCTTCAATCTCGGTTTTAGCATCCCCTCCTAATGGAAACACCATCTCAACATCTGCCCTATCAAGCACGTTTAGAAACTTGTACCTTTCAGTAAAGCCAACCTTCCGTCTTCCAAACTCTAATGAGTAAAGGCTTAACTTCTTCAGCCATTCTTGATAAGTCAACTTCTTTATCCCAGGAATCTGTCTAAATGAATCTCTTTTGAATTGCTTCCAATTACTTTACACCAGGTTATAGTCCAACAATGTTTATTTGGAAGCACTAGCTTTCAGGGCACTGCTCCTTCATCAGGTAGCTGTGGAGCAGGACCACAAGACACAACTTTGTCCACTCCAGCCAACACCTGATGGCTTCCAAATACTTTCTCTGTTTTCATGGAAGAAGATGCAGAAAATCTCTCAAACGTATTCCACTTCCTCAGGGGGTGCCCAGCATCAAATGTCAGCTTTCAACCACTTCCGTTCACTCCACGAGATATCAAGAATAGACAAGGCGTTGGGTATTATGAAGGTGATTGGGCCTGACAAGTTTCCAGCAATAATCCTGAAGCCTGTGCTCCAGAATTAGCCAGGCTGTTCATACAGTGACAGTACTGGCATCTACCTGGCATTGTGGAGCAGAATCAGAACATATTAAGACCACACATCAGTCAGTAGCAGTTTATTGAACTGATACAACTTCTTTTTTTAACCTTTTTACATATTTAGCCTCAGGTTCAAATATCCTAACTGATTATCTCACATTCAGGATTTGTATGATTTTGACTGTAACACATCACACCATATGGACAATTAGTTAAACACTCGTTTATTCACTTTACAAACGTGAGCATACATTTCAAATAGTGTAGCTCTTATTTACTGTGAATGACATTTACTCCCAAATCTAGACCTATTGTTTCCACGCATCTCATTAATTACCAAAATGCATTGTTTATTGCTATTCCTTGCCAATTAAGCTTAATTATTTCCTGCAGCCAATACAAGGATTTCACAAATGGTTCCATCCAAGCTTGCCTGTGACTCTGGAATCTCTGTGTTTCCTGTAGGCCCTCTGACACTGCAGAACACCAGGTTTTCAAGGAGAATGGTTCAGAATCCGAGGTTGGAAGAAATATGTTTCTTTCAAGAATGGGCTGTTAAATAATAATTATCCATTAAATTTAATACACATCATAATTATTTGTCAATCGGATTTAATAAGTTCATTGGCAAATTTAAAGCATGTAAAGCCAATAATAGTGTTTCAAATCCATTTAATGCAAATTATTTTCTCAATCACTCAATAACATTATAGATTGGCTTGAAAATTGATCGTTTCTTCTCTGGTAAACTCTAGCAGACTGGCTCAGGATATCTTCAATCCTGTTCGCCTCAAAATAGCACAGATAGAGATGACAGCAGAGAAATGTCAGATTGGTTACACTCTGAGTTGCATAGCTATTGGTTTGTGATTGCGTCACATGGATTTATCACCTGGTTTTGTACTTGCAGTCCAAACGGACCAGACTAAACAGGGCAAGGCAGTGTGGCGTAGTGCATGCATTCATTGTGGCGAAAGTGGGTACTGCAGATGCTGGAGATTAGAGTCAAGACGAGAGTGGTGCTAGAAAAACACAGCAGGGCAGGCAGCATCCAAAGAGCAGGAAAATCGACATTTCAGGCAAAAACTCTTCATCAGTGCATGCATTCATTGTACCGGGGTGCAGGTAGATAAAATGAACTGCTTGCCTCAGCTATTTTCCAAGTTGGCACTCAATGCAGTACATGTATTCATTTGCCAGGGGAATGGAGACAGGAGAGGAGAGGGATTTTCTTGGGCCTTCTCCCAGCTTAGCTCCTCTGCTAGCTGTTAATTATGCCCATGTTTGATATTTATTCGCTTGGCATAAAGTGTTAATCGAATGGCATGTGCAATGACACATTTGTACTGGGACCTGCTGAGGAATGCAGCTCATGCCACGCTAAATAAAATTGTTGCAAAGTCAGTTCTGAAAGCATCAGGAGGTGGGTTTTTGGGCAAGGTTATTGCTCAATGGTGACACTGCTGTTGGTGACTCTGGATCCGTACCACCCTGCCCACCACTTAGAGTCCTTTCCTCCATGTGTAAACTTTACATATCGTACACCAGGCCCATAGTTTGTGAAAGTGTTTGATACCTGCAGAAAAAGCAAAGTAATTTATTACTGAACCAACAGGCAGGAATAGTCACATTCAACAGCAGCTGGTTTTTATACAACATCTTTTTACATAGTACACATCCCAAAGCAACAGAAATAGTAAGGGAAGTGTGGCATTGTAATTCATTGCTAACAAGAGCAGTCAAAGTTTTGTAAACCTGAGATGTTAAAGATTGCATTTCTAACTAGAGGTACTTGTCCATAAACATCCCTTCCCCTTTAACCATAACTTTTGTCATATGTAAATGATGGATTTACTCGTTTTTCACGTACCTCCCTCCATTTTGCATCATTCCACTGGGGGCCACGAATCTTGTCAGTCTTGTACTCCTGGATCTTGCTCATGTCTTCAGAGAGGAGCTCAACATGTAGTTCATACTCAAAACCACAATCATGCCTCCCCGCGTACCTTAGAGGGAGAAGGATAATCATCGCAAGCAAATGAGAGCAGGTACCTCTCAGCGAGTACATCAGTATTGAGACAGCATGGCGTACTCATTGAATTTCATCATCCACTATAGTGGGATGTGAACCCATTGTCCTGGGCCGTTGTTTACTAGTCTAACGACATCACTATATCGTTACCACTCTCCTGAACTGCATGGCATGTGTTGTCAAGTCAGTCAACCGCAGAAGGCATCACAGTAAAACCCAATCGAATCCAGATATTATGTTTACACAGAATCAGAGAATCCATTCAGTATGGAAGCACACCATTCAGCCCATTGAGTCTTAATCGACCCTGCAAATAGGATTTCACCTGGACCTCACTCCACTCTATCCTTTTAACCCTGCATTTCCCATGGTTAACCCACCGAGACTGCACATCCCTGGGTAGTACAGGCATTTTAACGTGGCCAATCCACCTAACCTGCACATCTTTGAACAAGTGTACCTATTTCAGGAAATCCTGCTCAATGTTTTCTTTCCTTCTCAGCTTATCCACGGCTGAAAACACAGAACAACCTGACACACAAATATTGAAGGTTCCTGATATGCCCAGTGAAATGATTATATATGGAGCTTTTCTTGATTATATGTTTTACTGAGATATTTCTCTTGATTAAACTTAAAATATAAGCCATAAACATTAATTTAACCTGGAGCAGTGTTTCGTAGAGGAATAAGACAGTGCTTTTTCTGGGTCTGTAGTTTGAAAGAAGCAAAAATGGCCTTCAGTAGAATGATATGCTCTTCTTGTTGGATGTGGGAGTTTAAGGAAAGTTTATGTATTACTGGGGATTATATCGGCAATAAATGCCATTGGTTGCGAATCCTATTACATTGAATGTATCATTTGGAGAGACTGTTCGAGGCAATGAGGAATGTACAAGAGCAAGGGGATGTGATGGATGGCAGTTACAGGAAGGGGGAAAAGTCGCAGATACAGTCACATAGATGGGTTAACTCCAGGAAAGGTAAGAGAAGTGGGCAGTTAGTGTCTTCTGTGGCTATCCTCATTTCAAACTGTTTTGTCAAATGTAGGGGGTGATGGATTCTCAGGGGAATGTAGCACGAACAGCCAAGTTTCTGGTATTGAGACTGGCTCTAATGCAACGAGGGATACGTCCGGTTCCAAGAGATCAATTTTGTTAGGGGACTCTCTAGTCTAAGGCACAGACAGACGTTTCTGTGGCCAGCAGCGAAAAATCAGAATGGTGTGCTGCTGCCCTGGTGCCAGGATCAAGGATGCCTCAGAGAGGGTGTTGAATGTACTCAAGGGGGACAGGGGCCAGCTGGAGGTCATTGTAGACATTGGAAGGGAAAATGTTGAGATTCAGAAGGGAGATTACAGAGAGTTAGGCAGGAATTTAAAAAGGAGGTCCTCGAGAGTAATAATATCTGGATTACTCCCTGTGCTACGAGCTAGTGAGGGCAGGAATAGGAGAATAGAGCAGATGACTGCATGGCTGAGGAGCTGGTGTATGGGGGAAGGATTCACATTTTTGGATCATTGGAAGTTCTTTTGGGATAGAAGTGACCTGTACCAGAAGGACAAATTGCACCTAAATTGGAAGGGGACTAATATACTGGCTGGGAGATTTGCAAGAGCTGCTGGGGAGGATTTAAACTCGTAAGGTGGCAGGATGGGACTCAGGGAGATAGTGAGGAAAGAGATCAATTTGAGACGGGTACAGTTGTGAACAAAGGTGAGTCAAACAGTCAGGGCAGGCAGGGACAAGGTAGGACTAATAAATTAAACTGCATTTATTTCAATGGAAGAGGCTTAACAGGGAAGGCAGATGAACTCAGGGCGTGGTTAGGAATATGGGACTGGGATATCATAGCAATTACAGAAACATGGCTCAGGGAT
>NC_057743.1:13630058-13675031 GCF_004010195.1 Chiloscyllium plagiosum | reverse complement strand
AATTTGTTAAGTGTGTACAAGAAAATTTTCTGATTCAGTATGTGGATGTATCTACTCGAGAAAGTGCAAAACTTGACCTACTGTTGGGAAATAAGGCAGGGCAGGTGACTGAGGTGTCAGTGCGGGAGCACTTTGGGGCCCGCAACCATAATTCTATTCGTTTTAAAATAGTGATGGAAAAGGATAGACCAAATCTAAAAGTTGAAGTTCTAAATTGGAGAAAGGCCAATTTTGACAGTATTAGGCAAGAACTTTCAAAAGTGATTGGGGGCAGATGTTCACAGGTGAAGGGATGACTGGAAAATGGGAAGCTTGCAGAATTGAGATAATGAGAATCCAGAAAAAGTATATTGCTGTCAGGGTGAAAGGAAAGGCTGGTAGGTATAGGGAATGCTGGATGATTAAAAAATTGAGGGTTTGGTTAAGAAAAAGAAGGAAGCATATGTAAGGTATAGGCAGGATAGATCGAGTGAATCCTTCGAAGAGTATAAAGGAAGTAGGAGTATACCTAAGAGGGAGGGCAAAAAGGGGACATGAGATAGCTTTGGCAAATAAAGTTAAGGAGAATCCAAAGGATTTTTACAAATACATTAAGGACAAAAGGGTAACTAGGGAGAGAATTGGGCCCCTCAAAGACCAGAGCTGAAAATGTGTTGCTGTAAAAGCGCAGCAGGTCAGGCAGCATCCAAGGAACAGGAGAATCGACGTTTCGGGCATAAGCCCTGCTGCTTTTCCAGCAACACATTTTCAGCGCTGATCTCCAGCATCTGCAGTCCTCACTTTCTCCCCTCAAAGACCAGCAGGGCAGTCTTTGTGTGGAGCTGCAGGACACGGGGGAGATACTAAACGAGTATTTTGCATCAGTATTTACTGTGGAGAAGGAGATGGAAGATACAGAATGTAGGGAAATAGATGGTAATGTCTTGAAAAATGTCCATATTACAGAGGAGGAAGTGCTGGATGTCTTGAAATGCATAAACGTGGATAAATCCCCAGGACCTGGTCAGGTGTACCCTAGAACTCTGTGGGAAGCTAGAGAAGTGATTGCTGGGCCTCTTGCTGAGATATTTGTATTATTGATAGTCACAGGTGAGGTGCCGGAAGACTGAAGGTTGGCTAATATGCTGCCACTGTTTCAGAAAGGTGGTAAGGACAAGCCAGTGAACTATAGACCGGTGAGCCTGACCTCGGTGGTTGGCAAGTTGTTGGAGAGAATCCTGAGGGACAGGATGTACATGTATTTGGAAAGGCAAGGACTGATTAGGAATAGCCAACATGGCTTTGTGCGTGGGAAATCATGTCTCACAAACTTGATTGAGTTTTTTGAAGAAGTAACAAAGAGGATTGATGAGGGTAGAGCATTGGACGTGAACTATATGGACTTCAGCAAGGCGTTCGACAAGGTACTCCATGGAAGAATAGTGAGCAAGGTTAGATCTCATGGTATACAGGGAGAACTTGTCATTTGGATACAAAACTAGCTCCAAAGTAGAAGGAAGAGGGTGGTGGTGGAGGGTTGTTTTTCAGACTAGAGATCTGTGACCAGTGGAATGCCACATGGATCGGTGCTGGGTCCTCTATTTTCCATCATTGATATAAATGATTTGGATGTGAGCATAAGAGGTACAGTTAGTAAGTTTGCAGATGACACCAAAATTGGAGGTGTAGTGGACAGCGAAGAAGGTTTCCTCAGATTACAACAGGATCTGGATCAGGTGGACCAATGGGCTGAGAAGTGGCAGATGGAGTTTAATTCAGATAAATGCGAGGTTCCTCATTTTGGAAAAGCAAATCTTATCAGGATTTATACACTTAATGGTAAGGTCTTAGGGAGTGTTGCTGAACAAAGAGACCTTGGAGTGCAGGTTCATAGCTCCTTGAAAGTGGAGTCGCAGGTCGATAGGATAGTGAAGTAGGTGTTTGGTATGCTTCCTTTATTGGTCAGAGTATTGAGTACAGGAGTTGGGAGATCATGTAGCATTTGTACAGCACATTGGTTACGCCACTGTTGGAATATTGCATGCAATTCTGGTCTCCTTCCCATCGGAAAGATGTGAAACTTGAAAGAGTTCAGAAAAGATGTTGCCAGGGTTGGAGAATTTGAGCTACAGGGAGAGGTTGAATAGGCTGGGGCCATTTTCACTGGAGCGTCGCAGGCTGAGGGCTGACCTTATAGAGGTTTATAAAATCATAAATAGACAAAATCTTTTTCCTGGGGTGGAGGATTCCAGAACTAGAGGGCATAGGTTTAGGGTGAGAGGGGAAAGATATAAAAGAAACCTAAGGGGCAACTTTTTCACACAGAGAGTGGTACGTGTATGGAATGAGCTTCCAGAGCAAGTGGTGGAGGCTAATACAATTACAACATTTAAAAGGCATTTGGATGGGTATATGAATAGGAAGGGTTTGGAGGAATGTGGGCCAGGTACTGACAGGTGCGACTAGATTGGGTTGTGATATCTGGTTTGTGTGGACGAGTTGGACTGAAGGGTCTGTTTCTGTGCTGTACATCTCTATGATTCTTCAATGTGTTGCATTGACTTTTGTACAGTAAAATTTTTAATATTTGCTTACAAACTGAATTCTCTGAGTTATTCCCTAAATATCAGAATTCAAATTATTTATTAAAAACATTACCAATTCTTAACCAAATCATAACCAAATTTGGACATCTGGTCTGGCATTGTAACAGTTCTTAAAGTAACCATATTTCCACAACAAATATTACATGGAGCAATTGATAGAGTACAACTGGCAGAGTAGAAATTTCTATTAAAAACTCAGAATAATTTTCACAATGTTTTTACTTACCACAACCTGCCTCTGAAGACTATCAGGTGAAGAAAATGATTTCTGTACTGGCTGTGGGGTCGCAAAGATTGGAGACCCTGTATTATCCATACCACGGCCAAACCTGTCAGAGCAAACAAGAACTTTCAATAAGATCACACAAAAAAAATCATTATGACACTTCTCCATCCCCAAAATCATGTTGCAGCTGTACAGGACATTGATTAGGCCACTTTTGGAATACTGTGTGCAACTCTGGTCTCCTTCCTATCGAAAGGATGATGTGAAACTTGAAAGAGTTCAGAAAAGATTGACAAGAATGATGCCAGGATTGGAGGATTTGAGCTATAGGGAGAGGCTGAATAAGTTGGAACGGTTTGTCCTAGAGTTTCGAAGGCTGAGGGGTGACCTTATAGAGGTTTATCAAATCATGAGGGGCATGGATAGGATAAATAAACAAAGTCCTTTCCCTGGGGTCGGGGAGTCCAGAACTAGAGGGCATAGGTTTTGAGTGAGAGGGGAAAGATATAAAAGAAACCTAAGGGGCAACTTTTTCACACAGAGAGTGGTACGTGTATGGAATGAGCTTCCAGAGCAAGTGGTGGAGGCTAATACAATTACAACATTTAAAAGGCATTTGGATGGGTATATGAATAGGAAGGGTTTGGAGGAATGTGGGCCAGGTACTGACAGGTGCGACTAGATTGGGTTGTGATATCTGGTTTGTGTGGACGAGTTGGACTGAAGGGTCTGTTTCTGTGCTGTACATCTCTATGATTCTATGATTATGTCTTATGGTCTTATGGTACAGTTTTGCAAAGTGTCAGGAGACAGTACTTTCCATTAATATTCAACTCAGACTTTGAAGGGGTGGATATTGTGCTATCTCACTGACTGAAAGACAGTGTGCTGCTTCAGCAGTTTCAGGGCAATCCCCAGTTTTAAAAAGAAAGACTGAAAGAAAATGGCCTTTTGTGAAAAACTGGTCAACCTGGCCTCTGTGCAGGCAGGATTTCCCAGCAGGCCTGCCAGAATAAGGACACACCTTCTTCTGGGGACATAGAACCTCAGGGGTATGTGATAACCCGACCAACAAAGCGACACACGCCAGATATCGAATCAAGGAACAGGCATAGAAATGGTACTGAACCTCCAAACTGTGAACAATGGAGCCTATTGAGTTCAGGGGATAATGGTTTACTCTAATCTGAAAACAGTGTGGGAGGCTCCATGAAGTCATCAAAGGTTCAGTGAAGTTAATTTGGGATGGTATCGACCCCGTTGTTTCCATGAATGATCAGATTAATCCGGCCCCAGCAATCTCCGGAGATGCTTTGTGAAATGAGGGGTGGAACCGGTCGGCCCTTTGGAATCACATGGGTAAAGGGGGCAGTGGGGGCAGCAGGGCCAGCTATCGGGGGCTCTTTTCCTTTTCACTCAGCTCATTCTGAGCTCGCTGAGTCTCTGTACAACAACCCTTTGGGGCTGAAGACATTGACCTTGTCTGTGACCTCGGACTTGGAATTCTGTAATAACACCTCGAGGCAGAGAGGGAGCCCCACTGGACAAGCAACAAGTCGCCCTGAGACCGTAAGGCCTGGGGCACTCATACTCTGCAGTATTTGGTTAGGCCTAGTGGGGAGAGTGGTTGTGTAATTCTTAAAGTGTGAGTACCCTGTAAATTGTGTAAGATTAAAGATTTATGTCGTGCCCATTTCAGTTTTCTTATATTTTATATCAGAGTATCGAGTATACGTTTAATCAAAGTATTGTACGGATTGGGCAAGTTGAATTTTTTTCTGTAATAAAGTTCCCTGGTAATTTGGAACTCATATTTGAGTCCGTCTGTGTACACCAATTCTGGCTGAGTACACCGCAGATCCCAGACTATAATTCCAGTGTCAAGGACCGAAGGGTGATCTGGGCGATTTGATCTGCCCACTCAAGGGGGATTGCTGGCCAGGATAAGCAGTTTGATCTCTGTTTTTCTCTCGCTTAGGAGTACTGCCGGAGTGGTAGGTACCAGGTGGCCATTGTCCAGCCAGCAAGACAGGGAAAGGCACAGGCATTGGTGGCAGTCATGATTACTGTGCGGAGATACATTCCGACTGGCTGGTCAGGCTATAAACAGTGAGTTTGGTTCAGGCTCTCTCTCCAGCGGAGTTGCCCTAGTTGCATTCCGGGTTTTTGAAGTTCCCACAGCCTGCTGGAGAGAGACCACCATAGTAATCGGCGAACCCCAGGCATTGGCCTGAGTGTGGAGTAAAGGAAAGAAGCGCCTGCACACTTCCCAGCTTACCAGTCCCGCACTGTGATAGGAGGTTGAATGTTATCCAGGATCTCTGCCTCAAATCCTTCCGAGATGAGGTTAATCAGTTGAGATTTTTCGCACCACCTTAATTGAGAGAAAAATGCAACAAGTGAACTCCGTTCTCAACAGCTTTTACTAGAACTTCCGTACTTGGCTGTGAGCAAGACAGTTGCTTGCACCTGATAAAGACCGAGCTCAAACTCATTCATGCTTCATCTATGCAGTTCTGTTTGATTGTCCCACGAAAAGAGCACAAATCCAATGGTGAAATGTTCAATCAGACATGATTGCACTGAATGGCGGGGCACGTTTTGATGGGCTGATTGGCCTACTCCAGTTCCTATGACACTGATCAAGTGGGGATGGCTGAGTTCAGCATCAGCCTCACCTCTGGTACTAGTCTTCCCTTTCTACTAGCCTGGAGGGGTCCAATACAATGACATTTCACAACTCACAGAGAGACAATTCAGCCCATTGAGCTCATGTCCCAGCATTCCTTGTAAGCCACACAGCCCCATGAGTGTGCAGCAACTCTGATACTCTGTGCGTACCATTCAGAGTCAGCGCGCTAATCACGGCATTGAGTTCTGCTGCCAGGATTCACTGTCGTGGATCGCCCTTAGGGGCCAAGGCAGCTATTCGGAAAATTAGAGGGAATGCTGGGGCTGGTCCCGGAGGCTGGGATAAATCAAAAAGGTGCTGAGGGACTGCGACCCATGGCTTACCCGTAAGAGGTGACAAAATATTTCTGGATCTCTGGATTTGGAAAGGGCTTTCTGAAGTCTTTTGGAAAGTCTTCCACCTTCCATCTATCTCCGCCGTTACTGGTGAGTTCCCAGAAGGCAAATTCCTCTGTCAAAATTGGAAATGGCGAATTGTTACTGCAACCATCGATCGGACAGTTTTAAATGCAACCTGTGACATTGATGAGCATTTACATTTCAAGGAGGTTACACCTTCCCAGTACACTTATCCAATTCCATTTAAGGAGATACAACAATCATCCCAGTTGATTTATCTTTTGCCCACCCAATCTTCACATTCATTCAGGAAAAGGTGGAATAAAAGCTGAAGGTAGGGGCTGAGAACAAAGGGGTAAGCGATAGGAGGAAATGGAGCCCAGACAGACATGGGATGGGTAATTGTGAGGAGAAAGTGAGGACTCCAGATGTTAGAGATCAGAGTCAAAGAGTGGGGTGCTGCAAAAGCACAGCAGGTCAGGCAGTATCCGCGGAGCAGGAGAGTCGATGCTTTGAGCATAAATGCTTCATCAAGAATGTAGGGGAGGCCCAAGGGGGCTGAGAGATAAAGGGTGATGATGACAGAGCAGAGGCAGGAACGGATAGGTGGGAGAGAAGATGGACAGGTAGGACAGTTCAAGAGGGCGGTGCCAAGTTGGAGGATAGTGGTGAGCTAGGGAGAAAGAAAAGCTAATAATGGAGACTCTAAGTGGGTGAAAATGGGTCAGCTGTGCTAACAGCAGTCTATGTAATGGCAAGGGCTGAGGTGTGGGGGTGGGTAAAGGACATGGAAGATGGTGCTTAACGTTACTGAACTCAATACTGAGTCCTGAAGATTGCAGGGTCCCCAAGCGGAAAATGTGATTCTGCTGTTCCAGCTTGCACTGAGCCTTGCTGGAGCACTGCAGCAAACCTGAGTCAGAGATGTTGCCTAGGGACTACAGTGGTGTGTGGAGGGGCAGGCTATTGGAAGCTGTATCATCACATGGTCTGATTTCAGCACAGCCAGCCCTTTAGGGGCAGCAGTTGCTAACCTGCAGCAAGTTAACTCGGGGAGCAGTGTTAATGGTTTCAGTCTCAGCAGGGAATTCCTGACCAATTACATGGCCAGCAGTCCTGCACTGTCAACAGTGCCAATTGGAAGAATGACCATTATTGGAATTGCAGGTTAGTGTAGCTCAGAGGATTTGGAGCTGGGTTCAAGATGATGGGAATTGGGGGGGGGGGGAGGGAGCGGGAATAGTTAGGGACAGTGTGGGGGTCATCTTTGGGCAGTGGTCATTCTGAGGAGCATCAGCTCCTCCAAAGAAAGATCTTCCCAGCTTGCCTGATATAAGCCCAAGTGTGGGCTCCTTCCCCAAGTTGGGTAAAATTCCAGGAAGGTAAATAGGTCACCCCATCCCCTGTAAAATTTCATATCGCTCAGAGGGAGGCAATAAGATTGTAGGTGGCACGGTGGTTAGCACTGCTGCCTCACAGCATTAGAGACCCGGGTTCAATTCCCGCCTCAGGAGACTGACTGTGTGGAGTTTGCATGTTTAGATTAGATTACTTACAGTGTGGAAACAGGCCCTTCAGCCCAACAAGTCCACACCGACCCGCCGAAGCGTAACCCACCCATACCCCTACATTTACCCCTTTACCTAACACTACGGGCAATTTAGCATGGCCAATTCACCTGACTTGCACATCTTTGGACTGTGGGAGGAAACCAGAGCACCCGGAGGAAACCCACGCAGACACGGGGAGAACGTGCAAACTCCACACAGTCAGTCGCCTGAGGCGGGAATTGAACCCGGGTCTCTAGCGCTGCGAGGCAGCAGTGCTAACCACTGTGCCACCGTGCCGCCCACATGTTCTCCCCGTGTCTGTGTGGGTTTCCTCTGGGTGCTCCGGTTTCCTCTCACAGTCCAAAGATGTGCAGGCCAGGTGAATTGGCCATGCTAAATTGCCCGTAGTGTTAGGTAAGGGGTAAATGTAGGGGTATGGGTGGGTTGTGCTTCGGCGGGGCGCTGTGGACTTGTTGGGCCGAAGGGCCTGTTTCCACACTGTAAGTAATCTAATCTACGATGGTGGGAATGTCACCACTGGACTTTATATGCTGACCCCCAACCTTCAAACCTGATAGTGAGGAGCAGATAATATAGTTCCTGGATTCCTGACCAATATTAATTCCTCAATCACCATCTTTAAAACAGATTCTCTGGTAAGGTCCCCCATTGCTGTCTTTGCACAATTTGATCACCATTGTTTCCCAGGTTACACTTCAAAAGTACTTAGCTGCGTGGGCTTTGTAAAATTCTTCATCCACCTTGATGGTCATTTCTTGGTCTCACCCACTTGCTGAATAGGATGGATAACTAATGGGGCAATCTAGGATTGATTTGAGTGAGACGTTAAAACGATCAAAGAATTCAGTAAGGATACAGTAAGGCTGATGTGCGACTTCCTCTACTGAGGAAATGGAGAGTAAAAGAATTAACCTCAAAAACAGAGGCAAAGTGTTTAACAGAGAAATCAAGAAACACCTTTTTTCACGCAGAGTCATGTGGATTCTCAAAATAGCTGTAGTTGCTATAGTAATTGAAGGTGAGTTGTGCGGCGGTAATGTCATTGGATTACTATATGCAGGCCAGGCAAATGTTCTCCAGGCATGGGGTCATTCCCCATCACAGTGAAGTTTGAGTTGATAGATTAATGCTCATTTTACTGAAACTATAATTGCCTGCTAATGTTTGTGAGGGAAGGAAATCAGCCATCCTTAGCTGGTCTGGCCTACATGTGGGCTCGAGTAATGTGACTTTTAAAGGTGGAGCAAGCCCCTCAGTAAAGAATGGGTCATGAATGCTGGTCTTGCCAGCGATCCCACATCCTATGAAAGAATACATTTTTAAAAGTTGAGTTTTCAGTGAAAAGACTTACTTGGTATGTGAGAATCATAGAATCATAGAGATGTACAGCATTGGTACAGACACTTCCATCCAACCCATCCATGCCGACCAGATATCCCAACCCAATCTATCCCACCTGCCAGCACCCGGCCCATAACCCTCCAAACCCTTCCTATTCATATACCCATCCAAATGCCTCTTAAATGTTGCAATTGTATCAACCTCCACCACTTCCTCTGGCAGTTCAATCCATACACATACTACCTCTATTTCTGGACTCCTCAACCCTTGGGAAAAGACTTTGTCTATTTATCCTATCCATGCCCCTCATAATTTTGTAAACCTCTATAAGGTCACCTTTCAGCCTCTGTTGCTCCAGGGAAAACAGTCCCAGCCTGTTCAGCCTCTCCCTATAGCTCAAATCCTCCAACCCTGGCAACATCCTTGTAAAGCTTTTCTTAACCCTTTCAAGTTTCACAACATCTTTCCGATAAGAAGGAGACCAGAATTGCACGCAATATTTCAACAGTGGCCTAACTAATATCGGACCTTACCATTAAATGTATTAGTCCTGCTAAGATTTGCTTTCCCAAAATGCAGCACCTTGCATTTATCTGAATTAAACTCCATCTGCCACTTCTCAGTCCATTGGCCCATCTGGTCCAGATCCTGTTGTAATCTGAGGTAACCCTCTTCGCTGTCCACTACACCTCCAATTTTGGTGTCATCTGCAAACTCACTAACTGTACCTCTTATGGTCGCATCCAAATCATTTATATAAATGACGAAAAGTAGTGGACCCAGCACCAATCCTTGTGGCACTCCAATGGTCACAGGCCTCTAGTCTGAAAAACAACCCTCCACCAACACTCTGTCTTCTACCTTTGAGCCAGTTCTGAATCCAAATGGCTAGTTTTCCTGGAATTCCGTGAGATCTAACCTTGCTCATCAGTCTCCCATGGGGGAACCTTGTTGAATGCCTTACTGAAGTCCATATCGATCACATCTACTGCTCTGCCCTCATCAATCCTCTTTGTTACTTCTTCAAAAAACTCAATCAAGTTTGTGAGACATGATTTCCCACACACAAAGCCATGTTGACTATCCCTAATCAGTCCTTGCCTTTCCAAATACATGTACATCCTGTCCCTCAGGATTCCCTCCAACAACTTGCCCACCACCAATGTCAGGCTCACCGGTCTATAGTTCCCTGGCTTGTCCTTACCACCCTTCTTAAACAGTGGCACCACATTTGCCAACCTCCAGTCTTCCTGCATCTCACCTGTGACTATTGATGATACAAATATCTCAGCAAGAGGCCAAGCAATCACTTCTCTATCTTCCCACAGAGGTTCTAGGGTAAACCTGATCTGGTCCTGGGGATTTATCCACCTTTATGCATTTCAAGACCTCCAGCACTTCCTCCTCTGTAATGTGGACATTTTGCAAGATGCCACCATCTATTTCCCTACATTCTATATCTTCCATATCCTTTTCTACCATAAATACTAATGCAAAATACTCATTTAGTAGCTCCCCCATTTTCTGCAGCTCCACACAAAGGCCGCCTTGCTGATCTTTGAGGGGCGCTAATGTCTCCCTAGTTACCCTTTTGCCCTTAATGTATTTGTAAAAACTCTTTGGATTCTCCTTAATTCTATTTGCCAAAACTATCTCATGTCCCCTTTCTGCCCTCCTGATTTCCCTCTTAAGTATACTCCTACTACCTTTATACTCTTCTAAGGATTCACTCGATCTATCTTGTCTATACCTGACATATGCTTCCTTCTTTTTCTTAAGCAAAAGAAAACCAAAAAAACCAAAAGATTTAAACAATCTTTATCTAAGGCACAAGAACATCGTTAGGTGAATTGGCCATGCTAAATTGCCCATAGTGTTATGTGCATTAGTCAGGGGGAATGGATCTGGGTGGGCTACTCTTCAGAGGGTCAGTGTGGACTTCTTGGGCTGAAGGGCCTGCTTCCACACTGTAAATAATCTAATCTAATCTTGAGTTGGAGATCAACCACAGGCTCAAGGGCCTCTGTCCTGCCCCTAATGTCTCCATGGGTTCCTTGATTTGATTCGATTCCCTACAGTGTGGAAACAGGCCCTTCGGCCCAATCAGTCCACACTGACCCTCCAAAGAGCAACCCACCCAGACCCATTTCCCTCTGACTAATACGCCTAACACTGCGGGTAATTTAGCATGGCCAATTCACCTAATGACATTCTTGTGCCTTCGATAAAGATGGCTAATCCACCTAGTTTACACATCCTGGCACAATTTAGCACGGCCAATCCACCTGACCTGCACATCTTTGGACTGTGGGAGGAAACCGGAGCATCCAGAGGAAACCCAGGCAGACACAGGGAGAATGTACAAACTCCACACAGACGGTCCCCCGAGGCTGGAATCGAACCTGGGACCCTGGTGCTGTGAGGCAGCAGTGCTAACCACTGAGCCACCCTGCTGTCCATCATAGACCAATGCCGAAACAACACACACACACACTTCAGGAGAACACAAATATTCTTCAGCTTAACCTACGGTACCATATATTTCTGGGACAAACCTTCTCCACATGGGTTCTTGATTAGATTCTTTATTGCGGATGTGCAATAATAAACTGTACCCTGGTATTCCTTTTTCTTCAGCCTCAGTGACCTTTTGTGTTGAACTTTTATGTCTCGTCTATCCACAAGCTTCTTCCAGTGTTGGCAGACTAGTCTACAGGTCAAAACTAACTCTCCTGCCGGGATGTAGGAGAGAATTTTGAGCAGCACCTGCTCAGGTAAAGCCTCTATGTTGGCCATCTTTCCAAACCGACCTCCAGTAGAGATTCTGTTTCAACTGGGGAGAAACAAAGCTCAGAGGAATTGATTCAGATTTCAATAAAATTGGAGCAAAGAACAGAAGCAGAGCTGGCTTAGCACGTTTGCGAAGAAAAATATACAGAAACTGAAACAGAAATAGCCCACTCAGCCCGTTCTTTCAATCCTAACTCATATCATTCAATTTCTTTCTCCTTTATATGCTTACAGGTGTGCTTTAAAGGCATCTATGTGAATTGTCTCAACTACTCTTCATGCAGTTCCATGTTCGTTGTAGGGCTAACAAAGTTTCTCCCAAATTTACTGTTTGACTTAGTTAGTGGCAACCTACATTCATGCCCCCCAGTCAGTTCTGGGAACATTTTTGTTCTGTGCCTATCCTAACCAAATCTTGCAAGATTTTAAAGTCCTCACCCCTCAACCCCTCTCCCCAACCCAAAAGTCTTTTCTTTAATGGACAATAGTGACCCTCTTTGTTGAACTGAAGGCTTGAACTTGCACCGGAGGCAAATTTTGAACTTAGAAAGGATAAAATCTGAGTACTTGCTAAATGGTGAAAAGCTAGAAAACCAACAGAGGTACAGGGAAGTTTGGGGGCTTTTGTGTAAAACACTATCTGCAAGTCGAGAAACCAATCAAAAAGGCTGCACCAACATTGCAACATACAGCACACAGCCATCCAAATGCCAAGAACTCCCCTTGAAATAACTCCACAGAGGCCAGTATTCCATCACTGAGTCACCCTTTATTTACATGTTGAGAATGTGGTGCTGGAAAAGCACAGCAGGTCAGCATCCAAGGAGCAGGAGAATCGATGGTTTGGGCATTAGCCCTTCATTAGGGCTTATGCCCGAAATGTCAATTCTCCTGCTTCTTGGATGCTGCCTGACCTGCTGTGCTTAGCCAGCACCACACTCTCAACTCTGATCTCCAGTATCTGCAGTCCTCACCTCCTTTATTTATACGTGCATAGTACATGACACTGACCCAGCTAACTCAGAGCTGGCTCCTATAGTGAACAGAACCCATGACACTCCTGTTTCTACCTGTCAGCCAGGGCTCCCTGACTGGACCAGATTAACAGCCGCAATCAGGGAATTCATACTCATTACAATCACTACACTTCTGACCTTTCCAAGCCAATGCAGCCTTAGCACTGGTCACATCTACTGTTTAATTAGCTGGTACTGGCAAAATGCCACCTCAGGGTCACAATGTCCAATGAAATGGGTTCAGTTTCTACTTTCAGCCCCAGCAATGGGTGTTCCGGCTCCACAGAAACATTCAACCATGTAGCAAAATTAGGACACATTTTATTATAAACATCACAACGGCAAGTTAACTAAGTTTCCTAAGTTTAAAACTTCATGGAAGATAGCTCTGGAATCAGACTACATCGATGTCCAGCTGGATTATTTTCTTGTTGGGATGGAAGATTCCAGGGTGAGGCAGGTATCACTTTTCATTCCTCGCAACCCTCAAAGATGGTGAACCCTCTCATTCACGCACAGTCTGTAATGATAAGAAGCGAATTCCAATATATTTAACTGGTGCCAATACAGAATGGTGACCACAAAGGAATGGTGGCCAATGTCCAAGATAGAATCATGGAATCCCTACGGTGTGGAAGCAGGCCATTTGGCCCATTGGTCCTCACTGACCTTTCAAAGAGCATCCCATCCTGATCTACCCCTTCCCTATCCCGGTAACCCTGAATTTCCCATGGCTAATGCACCAGAGTTGCACATCCCAGGACATTATGGGGTAATTTAACATGGCCAATCCACCCAACCTGCACACTTTTGGACTGTGGGAGGAAACCAGAACACCCAGAGGAAACCCACGCAAACACGGGGAGAATGTGCAAACTCCACACAGACAGTCGCCCGAGGCTGGAATCAAATTCAGGATCCTGGCGCTGTGAGGCAGCAGTGCTGACCACTGAGCCACCGTGCCGCCCCAAATGGTGCCTGACTTGGGAATTTGCCGGGATAACTTCTCCAATCAGCTTGACAGCATTATAATCTGATTCCAGAGCTCTGGTCCTTTTGAGTGCAGTTCCCTGCTGGGAGTTAAGAATCAGGAGACTTATCCTCTCATTGTATTATGAAGCAGGTTATCATAATATGATGCAGTGTAATAATACAGTGTACTTCACTATCATAACGTAAAGGGGCAAAGGTGAGGAATGCTGGGTAGATCAGGTCTCTATTGTCATTGTTGCTATTACACCACAGCACCTCAGCAGACATTATAATTTATTCCTTTTAATACAGGTTATGATGTACTTCTGATAACGCTCCTGTCACTCTTACTTCATATTAGGTTTAAAATATTTTAATACATTACACTACATTTGTTACTTTATCACTTAATAATGCATTATTTTACTATTTGCCATATGATATCACACTCTATTACATAATCTGTTTGATAAATCATTCTCTAAATACTGCCTTTCCTGGTCAATAGAATTAACAGCACAGGAAGAGATGACTTAGTTTCACTGCTCCATGTTTCTGTTCCATGCAAGTCTTCTCCCACTCTGCTTCATTTAACCCGATCGCCATGTCTAAGTCAGGCGAAGAGTCGTCCCACACTTTGCAAAGGGAAAATATTAAAAGTATAAAAAAAGTGTTACATTCAGGGCACAATAAGTTAACGTTTAAACTGAGGCAGGATCAAAGCTAGGCCTGTAAAACAGATACCCACTGGGCGGACTCCAACCCAATCTGCATTGTGGTGCTTAAAGATAGTTCAATCTATAAATCCATGGTGTGACTCACATGAGTGCACTGTTACAGTTTCTTTTTCTGGAGACTCTGTAACCACATTGCCTGTAAGAAATGAATTTGTGACTAGAAAGCATACAAGCAATGAATCAAATACAAAATTGTAGCTCATTTCAAAATATAATGCTCCTAAACATTATTTTAAATAATCCTATCACTTCCTCTGTAAATAAAACCCAAGCTTAGCAACAATAAGATCATTTCATCATCACTTTTCTGCTCTCACTTTCTTCCCAACCTTGGGGGTATCATACAGTCCTCATCTCTATAACCCTCCTTCTCAATTTAACCAAGACACTTAGCCCTTGCTTCAAACTATGTCTTTGTCTTGTGATCCTACATCGCTGTATTCTTTCTTGATGTGGAGACTCACCCTAGCCCGGACTCTCCTCTGGCCAGTCAGTGAAACTCTCAATCAACAGCACTGATCTGCACATGCTCTGTGAAACATAATAGTCTGAGGTTCAGTATAGCCAGCAACTTTATTGCAAAGACAGCAAAAGGTCAGTAGTGTATAAGCAGCTACTGGATGTGATTCAATTGATGCATGACCTATTTTAGTTCCTATTGCACTTCCTTTGCCCTTGTTTTTATGGTTTTTACACTGAGAACAACATTGTACAAGCTAAATGTGTTATTTCATTATTTTAACCTGCTGCAAGTGAGGTATACAATAATTTGTCATTTCGACTGTGTGCGTTTACAGATCATTTCTTCAATTTATTTCCTACAAAAGTTGCATTGAGGTATCTTTTGACTGAGAATTCAGTTTGTTTACTCTCTACGCATTTTGGTTTTGGTGGTCTTTTTATGGAGACGGGGAGTGAGGGAGGGTGAGGAAGTTAAAATGTCACAGAGGACTCAGTTCCATGCTTTACGTCTCTTTCAGGGCACATTGGGGACTTTAAGGTTAAACATCCCACTACCAAAGGACTGCAACAATAACTGAAAGCCGGTACTCTTTCAATCCATGCTTCTGGATTCCCCCATTCCATGCTTCTGGATTCCCCCATTCCATGCAAATAAGCCGAGACAAGACCAGACCTTTATCCTTTCCAGAGAGGACTAATAGCGCTGGCCCCAACCCAGTTAACTGCCTCCCTCATCCATTGCCTTACTTCCCCTCCATATTAACATTGGTATGTGAGTTCCCCATTTGTAGCAGGCAAAATCTTTCTGCCTTAATTTCTTTCCATCAATACATAATCATGGAAGATACAATAATTGGTTTCTATAGTCCATTCACACGTTATTACAGGACATCGGCATTCATCGGGTTTTGTAAAATCATAATTACCTACTTTTAAATTATGTGATGACAATCACCCACGTGACGGATAAGTCTTTGTTCAATTCCTACAAAATATACTGTCTCTGGGTGTAAGGTAGAGATTCATGCAGATGAGTCACGACAAGTAGGCACTTGGCTACTTTGGAGACGCTTTGAATCTCTTGCTGGCTGTCCGATAATATGTCTATAGGTGTTGTACAGAAAACTTGTGTCATCTGGATTTGTGGAACAAAGCAGACATTAACAACAGAGGGAGGGAGGAGTGGACCTGGATGATTCCTATTTTAGACACCCCAGGAGGAATCATCTCTCTGACCAGATTAGCTCTGACTGCAGTTTTCCCTCACTGAAGGTAACTGTAAAGGAATGAGAAGATAAAAGACAGGGAAACAGGTCAATCATTGTACGATGTTGATTCTGTTTTCACAGAAATGGCCACAGAGAGCCTGATGTAGGTTTTGCCTCCAGCAGAACACATTACTTGGTGTGGCAATGCTTAATGTTATTCCTTGTAGCATAAGAAATGTGCTAGTGAAAAATCCAAATACATTTTTACAGCTGGCTATTACATACAAACAGTACATTCACATGAATATCAATGTCTGGATGAATGTGAAGCTATTTTCTCACACAGAGTAGCATGATTCAAATCATCCAAGTTAAGATGGAGTATCATGTCTTTATGCCGTCAGGTCACATGCTTCAAAACAGTAATGATATCATGAGCATTTCTCTTGTAGGTATACCAACACACTGTGAGACATTGTCAATATATAAACATACTCACTGTCTCATATTGAGAATATACCAAAATACTGTGAGACATTGTCAATATATCAATATACTCACTGTCACATATTGACAATATACCAACATACTGTGAGACATTGTCAATATATCAACATACTCACTGTCACCTATTGACAATATACCAACATACTGTGATGATTTGGAGATGCCGGTGTTGGACTGGGGTGTACAACGTTAAAAATCACACAATACCAGGTTATAGTCCAATGGATTTAATTGGAAGCACTAGCTTTCGGAGCACTGCTCCTTCATCAGGTGGTTGTGGAGTACACAATTGTAAGGCACAGAATTTATAGCAAAAGTTTACATATGAAAAAAGTGAAACTATCATGGTATTCAAATAGCTGAAAGACTCAACAAACAAGCAATGTATTTTTCAATGTATAATTTCAGTTACATCACACTGTAAACTTTTGCTATAAATTCTGTGTCTTACAATTGTGTCCTCCACAACTACCTGATGAAGGAGCAGCGCTCCGAAAGCTAGTGTTTCCAATTAAACCTGTTGGACTATTAACCTGGTGTTGTGTGATTTTTAACAACATACTGTGAGACATTGTCAATATATCAACATACTCATATCACATATTGACAATATACCAACTTATGTGAGGCACAACACCACAGCTGGGATCTGTTTGCTGGCTACTCATATGATATTGGGAGCACTCTTTCATCAGGGTGTTCAAACTACAGAGCTAGGATGAACTAAAATATGCTTTGCAACTGCCAGATTTATCCTGTCCATACGGCATTGATCTGGTCTCAGCCTAACACTGGTTAAAAAAAAATTGGCAATGATTTCCTTAGAATGTTAATCATTGGTTCACTCTCTTTCTGCATCACATCAATATCAAAACTATTGAATGTGTGTGTGCGTGTGTGGGAATAGTCACTATTTCATGGGGACAGGCTGGAGGGAACAGTGGGCCTATTCCACCAGCTCATTGTCATAAATTTCAGTGCAGTTGATGATCTTTCCCTGACCTGCTTTGACGAGACAATTCATTTCTCTCTCCAGTGGAATACCTAGGACTCAACCCTGTGCCCAGTGGGATTGTCAGTTTAATGTCTCATCCAAGGGTTTAGAGTACAAAGTTAAGAAAATAATGCACACCAGGACAGAGGGACATTTTATATTTTCATTTCATTTTCATGTCCTGCATGATCCATCCAATTGGATTCCATTGCACTGTTAGAAACACAGCATTGAATTATCTGATCAATCTGTATTATTATTCTCCAGTGCCAGTTATCATAGAAACAGGCCAACTCTCCAGTCTGCTCCAACCCTCCAAACAGCATTCACCCAAAACTGTAACCCTGCATTTCCCATGGCTGATCCATCTAGCCTATGTATCCCTATATACTATGGGACAATTTTTGGACCGTGGAGGGAAACCGGAGCACCCGGAGGAAACCCACGCAGACACGGGGAGAATGTGTAAACTCCACACAGACAGTCACCCGAGGCTGGAATCAAACTGGGTCCCTGGCGCTGTGAGGCAGCAGTGCTAACCACCGACCCACCATGCTGCCATTATCATTTTACATCACTAGACAGTGATATTTTGATTTGTTGACATGCTCTTCAAACACCAAAGGCATCACTGGCTCCTGACATTCAATGAAACAAACCTTTTTGGGAACAGGAATACTGACTGATTCTTCTGTTCTAGCAGCCTGGGGAAGCTAGAGTTGTTCGAAATGGCCTCTACACATGCACACACTGTACCTCAGCTTCCCTCAATGATCTGGCCAGCAGAATCCGTCAATTCATCAGGGCCAAATTTCTATGTTTATATACTGTGCCAAGTTCCGTATTTAGGACCAATCAGATCTTCATCTGAAACAAAACTGGGTGGCTCAGTGGTTAGCACTGCTGCCTCACGGCACCAGGATCCCAGGTTCGATTCCAGCCTCGGGTGACTGTGGAGTTTGCACATTCTTGCTGTGTCTGCGTGGGTTTCCTCCCACAGTCCAAAGATGTGCAGATCAGGTGAATTGGCCATGTTAAATGGCCCATAGTGATAGGTGCATTAGTCAGAGAGGGGTGGGTTACTCTTCAGAGGGTCAGTGTGGACTGGTTGGACCAAAGGGCCTGTTTCCACACTGGAGGGAATCTAATCTAAAACTGTGTTCAGGCTTGAGCATTTGCTGTCTAAGCTGCAGAAGGAAATTTGTCCACTAGATAGAGCTACACTTCAAGAAATTGGATAATTCAACTCAATGAAAAACAACTGGCATTTATAAAGCAGATTTCCTAAGGTACTATATAAATTTCTTGTGTGTTATTGGAGCTGCACTCATCCAGATAAATCTAGAGCATTCTGTCACATCCTGATGTGTAACTTGTAGACAGTGATCAAGCTTAGGGGGATCATGAGGTAAGTTACTTGCAGCAGAATTCCCAGCCTCTGATCTATTCTTGTTTTTGCAGGATATTGATAGTAGGGAATTCAGAAATAGTAATTCCATTGAATATCAAGGGGAGATGGCTGGATTCTCTCTTTTGGGAGCTGATTACTACCACCTTGTGTGGCTGATACATAACTTGCCACTTGACAGTCCAAGCCTGAATGTTTGTTCATGTCTGGTTAATCAGATTTAAGGTTTGTTAACATCTTCATTTATTCAGAGAAACATGTGATAGCTATTAATTGTTTGAGCACATATAGATTGGAAGCAGCTGTGATTTGGGTGTGGGATAAAAAGTAAGACTGAGAACTTCATAAACTCTACAAAATAAAATATATGACAGCTTTGGTTTGAATCTCACTTGGCTTGGATTCTGTTCACAATGTTGTCTGAGTCTTGATTTATGTGGTTATCATGGTCCATTTCAGTATTTGAGGAGTTGTGATTGGTGCTGAATGTTGTGCAATCATCAGTGAACAAGCCCACTTCGCCCCTTATGCTGCTGGGATGGTCACTGATGAAGCAGCTGAAGATGGGTTGTAGGATGCTATCCTGAGAATCGTATAGGGCTCTTATGGTGGTGTCCCTACCTTTGACCCAGGAGACCTGTGTTCAAATCTTACATGCTCTAGAAGTGTGTCCTAATATCTCTGAACAGGTTGATAAGAAAATATCTACCAGCAGCAGCTTTGGCAGTGAAGTGCTGTGGCTGAGATGATTGCTGTCAAATACCTTCCCTTGTGTCAGATTTGACTCTAACCTGTGGAGAGTTTTCCCATTGACTCCAGTTATGCTGGGGCTCCTTGATGTCACATTCTGCCTTGATGTCAAAGGCAGTCATTCTCATCTTACTTCTTGTCTTGTGTTCAGCTCTTTTGATCACTTATGGACCAAGGCTGTAATGAGGTCAGGAACTGATTGGCAATATTTACTCTAAGGTGGGTGCTCATGCAGCCATGCTGAGTGCCTGCCTGATTGACTTCTAGAAACCATTACTCCTGAGCAAACATCAGAAGGAACATTGCAAAGTCCTGACAGAAGCCAAATGGAGTGTCTGTGAGTGGATTGTTGCTGAGTAATTTCCATTGTCAATGATACCTTTGCTGGTATTTGGGAGTCTTGGGGTGGTAGGATTCAGATCTGTCCTACTCTTTGCCAATTAGACAAACTTGAGTAATTTTCCACGTAGCCAAGTTGCTGCACTGGAACCGCTCGGCCACCGATGAGGACATTTTGGAGTTCAAATCTTTGGGACCACTTCCAGAATGCTGTCAGGGTCCATAGCCTTTCAAGCGACTTCAGCCGTTTTTTGATATCACGTGGAGTGAATCAAAGTGCTTGAAGATGCCATTTATGACGCTGGGAACCTCAGGAGGAGGATGGGATGGCACTGCTGGATGAAGTTGGCTACAATTGTCCATCTCTTGTACACTGATGTGCTGGGCACCCCCACTGTGAGGATGCAGGTATTTGTTGAGTCTCCTCCTCCTCAAGTAAGTTGTTCAATTGTCCACCACCACTCCTGACTGAATGTGAAAGGACTGCAGAGCTCAGATCAGATTTGTTGGTTGAGGGGTTGTTTAACCTTATCTATTGCATGCTGCTTCTGCAGTTGTAGCTTCACCAACATGGCATCTCACTAACAAGTCTGCCAGGGCCTGCTCTTGACATGTTTTAAGGAATCTGGTTTAATCATGGCTTGATGGCAATGGTCGGGTGAGGGATGTATTGGAATATGATTGTGCTATTGCTGATGGCCCTGTCTCAAACTGCTAAATCTGTTCAATATCCATCCCATTTAACATGGTGGTAGTGCACACAACACAACGGAGGGCCTTGCAGAATTGCAACATTGTGGGAGCTAGCCTTTCAGCCCTTAAGGTTCACACTGACCCTCCAAAGAACATCCCACTCAGGCCCACTCTATCCCTGTAACCCTGCATTTCCCATGGCTAACGCACCTAGCCCGCATACCAATGAACACTATGGGCAATGTAGCATGGCTAATCCACCTAACCTGCACATCTTTAGATGGTGGGAGGAAATCCAAGCACCCAGACGAAACCTCAGCAGAGACGGGGAGAATGTGCAAATTCCACACAGACAGTCGCCCGAGGCTGGAATCAAACCTGGGTCCCTGGCACTGCGAAGCAGCAGTGCTAACCACTGAGCCACCGTGCCACCCTCAATTTGGAAACGGGATGTCATCTCCACAAAGTGTGTGGTCATGCCACTTTCCGCCCCCCCCCAACGATACTGTCATAGACATTGCATTTGCAACAGCTAGATCAGTGAGAATGAGATGAGTTCGGTCTTTCCCTCCCTCCAGTTGGCTTTGAAGCTCTCAACCCAGAATACATTCTGCATCTTTGCCTCTCTCTCCCCAGCAGTGTTCAACATGGAGAAGTACTGACTCTTCAGCAGAATGGGGTGATAGGCAGTAATTAGCAGGACCATTGGCTGTCCATGATTGGTCTGGTGTTTTGAGGCTTCACACGGTTCACAGTCAATGTCGAAGATTCCAAGGTAGCTCCTTCCAAACTATATCCCATCGTGCTGCCACCTCTTTACATTCTGTCCTGTTGTTGGGGTGGGATGGGATATACTCACGGAAGGTATAATTCTATGATAACGATGCTCTCAGGCTGCTGTTTGACCAACCTGTAGGACACCTTTCCCAATTTTGTCTCAAATACCCCAGTAATAGCAATGAGACCCCTTGGGTTGGGGTGGTAGGGTGTGTGTGTGTGTGTGTGTTTGTACGTGTGTGTACGCATGCTGCTTTTGTTTTATCAATACCGTCAATCACCGTTGGCAGGACAGACTTATGAGGAGACTTTGTGTCAGCTAGGATTGTATTCACTGGGGTGAGAAGAATTGGTTGGGGGGAGACCTCATAGAAACCTATAAAATTCTAACAGGACCAAACAGGTCAGGTGCAGGAAGGATGTGCCCAATGTTGGGGGAGCCCAGAACAGGTGGTCAAAGTTTAAGGATCAGGGCTACTTACGTATTCTATCCAGCTTCATTCTTTTTAGATTTGTTCTCTAGTGGCTCATCATTTTACGGTCAACCACGTTGTTTTGGATCTGGAGTCATTTGTAGGCCAGACCAACAAAAACCTTCCCTCAAGGTAATGGACAAGGAGTGTTTAAATACAATGGACAGTCGTCTTGTGAATTCCATTACTAATGACTGGACTTTAATCAAAAATATTTATTAATTAGTTTAAACTCTATTAGTTGCCACGGTGGGTCTTGTCCACAGACCCTTGCCCACAGAAAATTAGCCAAAGTCTCTGGATGATTAGCCCAGTGATATTTCTACTATACAGTCACCTCCCATGCTTCAGTTATGGGAGGAGAGTTAGGATTGTTCTCATTGAATCTGAATGTACACGTTAGGAACATGCAAGATGCTGAGAGGTTTTGTTGGATGAGAAACGGAAACATTACTCTCGCTGGCCAGAGGCCCAATGACATTAGAGGTCATAGATTTTAAATGATAGACTTTGAGAAGAGATTAAGGTAATTCTGTTTTGTTCAGGGTTTGTCGTGATCTGGAACACTCAGCTTGAAAACACAGGGCATTATTTGCAAAATAAGTTGGACATGAAATATACAGGATGTGAGAATGTGAATTATACAGGGACTATTAGCAATGTCAGGATGGTTGTACCAAGTATATTCAAAGAGCTAGATAGATATAACAGACTGAATGGCCTCTGCCTACCTCTATGATGCTATGTCACTCTTGGTCTAAAGCCTTCCTAACCTTGGGCACCACCTACCGACTTACTCTGAACTGCATTAGTTGGGCTAAGCAGGTATGGTCACAATGATGCTACAATCTACCTTGAAGTCCCTGGGCTAATGGGGGGTTAAAGATTGTTGCTCTTGTTGAGATCATGAGACCTCTGGTGGAAAATACACAACTCAGCTTGAGACAGGATTGATATTGTGACTACCCCCAAAACCCACCAACCACTCTCCCCAAACCACCCCCTCCCCCCCCAACCAACAGAGGGATAACTCACCAGATTCCACAGTCAGGGGTCACAGGTAAAGAGGGGTCACTTTGTGGGTAATCAGAGTCACAATAGATTCTGGAATACCACAGCCTGAATGACAAGTTATTCCTCAAGAAAGGGAGGGAGAAACGTTTCCTGAAGTTTATTGGAGTAAATGTCACTGGGGGACTATTCTAATTGATGTCAAAACTGAACGTATGAAATGAACAAGGAGGAAGAGACCAAAGAAAATGTCTATCAGGCCACCTTAATGACCATAACATCACGGCTAGAGATTTCATCAGTCCCTTTGCTGCTCAGAGAAAACCTTTGGTACTAAAAACAAACTCCAGAGTATTCCAGGCCAATGTGCCGAGGAGTGGCTGTTGTGAGGTGTTGCAGTTTGGAATCCTGGCAGGAATTATACACTTAATGGTAAGGTCCTGGGGAGTGTTGCTGAAGAAGGAGAATTTGACTCCACAGTTCATTGAAAGTAGAATCACAGGTAGACAGGATAGTGAAGAAGGCGTTTGGTATGCTTGCCGTTATTGGTCAGTGTATTGCATATCGGAGTTGGGAGGTCATGTTGCAGCTGTACAGGACATTGATTTAGACCACTTTTGAATTACTGCATTCAACTCTGGTCTCCCTGCTATATCGGAAGGATGTTATGAAACTTGAAACCTGTGAACACCAGATCCACAGCAATGTGGGATTGACTCTTAACTGGCTTCTGGGCAATTAGGGATGAGTAATAAACACTGACCTAGTCAATGCCATTCTCATCCAGTGAATGAATAAAAAAAACAAACTCCCTCAGTACTAACCCTTCATTATTTCAGTACTACCCTTTCAATTTTACAGTGTTCCCTTCAGTACTCCAGTTCAATGTTGCAACACTCCCTCATTACTGTATATTCATATACTGTATATAACTTTGCAGTGCTGTTCAGTACTATTCCATCAATATTACAGCACTTTCTCAGTGCTACCACTTCAATATTACAGTAACCCACCTGAACTATCCCATTGATATTGCAGCAGTCCCTCATTTCAATCCCCTGCCCTGACTGTGTTCCCTAAGTACTACCCTTCAATGTTGCTGCATTCCTTCAGCATTGCTCCTTCAATATTGCACTGCTTCTCAGTAATGCCGCCTGACTAGGCAACGCACCATCACTACTGCTGCCTGATCATGCAGAATTCCCTCAGCACTGTCCCCTCAGTATTGCAGTACTCCCTCAGTACTGCCCCTGCACATTGCTTCTCTTCCTCTGTGTTGGCCCTTCATGTGGCAGCATTCTCTCCATTCTGCGCTTTCACTCTATCGTATTCCCTCGACACTTCAATGTTACAACACTCCCTCAGTCCTGTATTTGCGCTTCCAGAAGGCAGAACAAGTGGGGACTGCAGATGCTGGAAATCTGAATCGAGAGTGTGGTGCTGGAAAAGCACAGCAGGTCAGGCAGCATCCGAGGAGCAGGAGAATCAACATTTCGGGCAAGAGCCCTTCATCAGGATTCTGGATGAAAGGCTCTTGCCCGACAAGTCGATTCTCCTGTGTTACCACACGGGGTAAACCCTCCTGCTTAATTTAAAACCAGCAACACAAGAAAAGGTTTATCCTGTGCAGTAATCTGTAAAGATTCGAGAGGCCAAAAACTATTTAAAGCAAAAATTAACAACTTTATTTCTTAAAGTATAACAGAGAATAATTAACTAACAACTATTCACAAGTCCTTACTTTAACCTATCTTTCACCTTCCCTTCTATAATACCAATCCAATCAAACTCCCAATTAAGATTTACAAAACAGAACTACTTATCTCAAAACCAGGCAGCTTTTGGTTCTTCTATTTGAATCTTCCTGTGTCTTCTTTTCTTCTTCTTAGGAATTTCTGCGTTACAGGTTACGGAACGAAAAGATCCTTTAAAGAGAGCTATTTTTCAGGCAGTCTGATTACCTGCTGGACTTGGCAGTTCTCCTCCAACTATTCAATTTTCCCTGGTTTTATATCCCAGAGCATCGGATTGTGTCATTGGCTTTTAAGATTATCAATATGCTCAATTCAAACTTGATTGGAGTTTGGTATTTGTTTTTGGGGTATAATTTAAACTGATTGCCTGGAAATGACAAAGCAGTTTAGAATTAGGCCAGTCAGCAAGCCCAGTAGCTGGAGCACATGTTATGTTGTATCTTATTGAGAACACTTGGTACTGTCACTGTTAGCTTTTACTCTTGTAAAGGTATAGTACACCCACATCTTCATAAAACTTGCTCCTCGGATGCTGCCTGCCCGACTGTGCTTTTGCAGGACAACACTCTCGAGTCAACCAAAATCGCTAGAGTATACAGTTTGTGAGGCCTTGGGATGTATTGTAAGTTGGAACAATAGAAGCAGCCTGGATGGGTGTAGCCAGCTCTCACAGACTAGGATTTCTAGGTTTTTTTAGTTTTAACCAGTTGCTGTTGTGGAAGCTATTTTTCCCTCTCTCCAATAGCTGGGAGTTCTCTTCCTGGGCTGCTGGATTACATATGAGACAAAATCTGATTTCTGAATTTGCCTCTGGCCAAAGGTCACTATATTGGAACAATTAATTAGTAATTGTTATTGCACCGATTTATTCTGTTACATTTTCCAATAGAATTAAGTTATTCTAAATACTTCTGTCTTTGACTGTGTTTTAACTACAGTGTTTAAATAAACTTATCGTTGAATAGTTTGACCAGTCGAATTGCATCTGGAACACAACATGTTACATTTGCCTTTAAAATAAGAAAAATTAGGGTCTAGGCTACCTTCTTAAAATATTTTGAGAGGGTCTGGTCTGATCCATAACAATGCCCTACGGGCAAATTTGCAGATGACACAAAAATAGATGGAAGAGCAGATTGTGAAAAGGATACAAATAGTTTACAGAGAGAGATTGAGAGGTTAAGTAAATGGACAAATAGTTGGCAAATGGAGTATAATGCGAAAAACTGCGAAGTTTTTAATTTTGGGAGTCAGAATAGCAGAAGGGTATTATTTAAATGGTGAAAAACTGCAGAGAGCTGTAACACAAAGGGACTTGGTGGGACATGCGCACGAAAAACAGAAGGCTAGCACACAGGTGCAGCAGGTGATCAGGAAGGCTAATGGAATGTTGGCCTAATTTCAAGAGGGTTGCAGTATAACAGTCGGAAAGTCTCACTGGAACTGTGCGAGGTGCAGGTGACACCACGTCTGGAGTACTGTGAGCAGTTTTTGTCCCATTATTTAAGGAAAGATATCATTTCATTGGAGGAGAAAGTGAGGTCTGCAGATGCTGGAGATCAGAGCTGAAAATGTGTTGCTGGAAAAGCGCAGCAGGTCAGGCAGCATCCAGGGAACAGGAGAATCGACGTTTCGGGCATAAGCCCTTCTTCAGGAATCAGGAATCATTTCATTGGAGGCAGCTCAGAGAAGGTTCACTAGGATGATCCCAGGGATGGAGGGATTGACTTGAGTAAATGTCGAACAGTTTGGGAGTGTACGCACTGGGGTTTAGAAGAATGCGAGGCGACCTTATTGATCAATATAGGATTCTTAAGGGGCTTGCCAGGGTGAATGCTGAGAGGCTGATTCTCCTCATGGGAGAGTTTAGGACCAGACAGCATCGTCTCAGAATAAAGGGGTGCCAATTTAAGACTGAGGTGAGGTAAAATTTCTCCTCTCAAAGGGTGATGTGTCTTTGGGATTCCTTGCCTCTGAGAGCTGTGGGAGCACAGTCCATGTGTATATTTAAGGCTGAGATAGATAGATTCTTGATCAGTCGGGGAATCAAGGGCTACAGGGTAAAGGCAGAAACGTGGACATCAGGAATGTCAGATTTACCATGTTCCTTTTGCATGGCACAGCAAGCTCCAGCGACCAAATGGCCTACTCCTGTTCCTTTGTCTTATGGTCTCATGGTTACTAGCTCCTCATTATTGCAGCACTCCCTCAATACTGCCCCTTCAATATTACAGCTCTCCCTCAGTAATGCCCTTTAATAGTGCAGTACTCCCTCAATCCTGCCCCTTCATAATTACAGTTGAGAGTGTGGTGCTGGAAAAGCACAGCCGGTCAGGTAGCATCCAAGGAGCAGGAGAATCAACATTTCGGGCATAAGCACTTCATCAGGAAGGGCTTATGCCTGAAACATAAAATCTCCTGCTCCTCAGATGCTGCTTGACTGCTGTGTTTTTCCAGCACCACACTCTCGACTCTGATGTCCAGCACCTGCAGTCCTCACTTTCTCCTCCTTCATAATTACAATACTCCCTCAGTATTGCCCTTCAATATTACAGTACTCCCTTCAATACAGCCCCTTCAAGATTACAGTGCTCACTCAGTACTCCTCTTCCATACTGCCCCTTCAATACTACAGTGCTTGTCAGTACTGCCCTTGCACTATTTCAGCACTCCCTCAGTGCTGCCCCTTCAATACTGCAGACCTCTCATTACTGCCCCTTCAATATTACGGCACCCCATCAGGACTGTTCCTTCAGTATTGAAGCAGCTCCTCAGTACTGCCCCTTGAATATTGCAATAGTCCATCAGTCCTGTCCCTTCAAATTGCAGCACTCCCATTGTACTGTCCCTTCAATATTACAGTGTTGCCTCATTACTGTCCTGTCAATATTACAATGATCACTCTGTACTGTCTCTTTAATATTGCATTACTCCCTCAGAACAGCCCCCTCAATAGAACAGTACTCCCCTTCATTATTGCAACATTGCCTAATTACTACCTGGCCTATACTACAGTACTCCCTCGGTACTCCCTTTCAGTACCACCACAGTAACTCTTTACTGGCCCTTCACTATTCCAGTTATTATTAAACCCAATGCATTGCAATGGAGGCACGTCTCCACCAGGATTCTCATTCATTCTCATATTTGTTGATACTAGCCGCGTTGGTGAGTAGACTGCATGATGTGACTAACTTGGATAGCTTTGAAGGGCTCAGTGAATGACTGAGTTTATTCACACCATAAATTTTTGAAATCCTTTCACTAAAAGTAATTCTTCAGCTCGAATCCTTTGATTTAAACCTTGGCAACATGCCTGTATTGCAGTCTGAGTGAGGAGTATTTGAAAAGCACGACCTCCATGTTCTAAGGTCAAATCTAATTATTATCTTTCCATTTACAATAATGCTGAGATTTCCTTCAGCCCTAACATTACTCCCTGTACATGGAGAACAGCTCATTTACTATCCATTATTAGATGCATGTAAATTTATCAAAGTTACAGCAATAACTGCTTTCTCTTCAGCTGTTTTAACAGCTGGACTTGATTCTCTCTCTCCCACACCATCTTTAATTGGAAGTCCAGGCTGCCAAAGGTGCCATCTGTTGGAGAGATGCTGGAGTTTTATTCCGAGGTTAATCCAGAAGGATAGATTGAATGGGCCAAAGAAGCTTCTTCACTAGAAGCTGTGTGAGTCCTTGGAGATGCATATTCACCTTCTGGTTTTAAATGTGTTCCTGTATTGTGTTCATCACCAACAGGGTGCAGTATTGATAGCCATCCCAAGTTGCCTGGTCACAACTGTGCAACTTGCTCCATCATTTCAGAGGCTGGGTAATAGCCGTCCAGGTTATATAGGGACAGAGTCACATACAGGTCAATCCAACTAGGGATGCCAAGTTTCTCTTTTGAACGGATGTTAATGAGTCTGCTGGGTTTTTTTCCTTGCAAAAATCTGACAACATAATTTACAGAAAACAAATATTTTACTTCCAGAGTTTTAAAAATTGAATTCAAACCAGTCAGTGCTACAGTGGAACTTGGAACTCAGGGGGTTCACATTGCTAGTCAAATAACATAGCCACTGTGTACTCACACTATTCTGATTGATGATATTGAAAATAAACCAGTAAATATTGGAGATGATGTCTCTCTTCTGATGCTGACTGCCAAGCCTTGAATTTTCAATGTTCCCTGTTTCCAGTTCGTGTCCATTGGGAAATGAATTTTCCAAGTATCAGTTCAGCAGTTAACGTGATAGGAAATGCAACATTCAAATGCCTCCCTCCTGTGCCAGAGAACTGAATGATTGTTATTAAATCCTCACCTGATTTCCTGGTTATGTTGTAGCTTTGTCACTGATTAGGAAGCTGTCAGCTCTTGACGTGTCAGCAAGTCTCTCAGGATTGCTCTGGGTCATTGACACATGTTGACCGCTGATATCCTTTCCCGGTGCTCTCAGAACTGTTCCTCACTTCCATAGGATGTCTGTCAGCTTGCTCTGACAAGGTTATGATAGGTTCAGCAACTTAGTTTCATCAATAAGAAACACTAAAAAGATAGGATTGGGTGATGGTACGATGTTCCTGTTCTGTCACATCCACTTTTTTATCAAGAGTTAAGAAATATTCTTTCAATCTTTTTTATCATTTTACCCTGGACAAGATATTGAAGAATGTGTGCTGTCTAATAGGCAGTACTGTTTATTTTAGCCCTTGAGAAAAAGAAACAGAGGAGATTTCCCTAATGCTTCATCTGGAGAGACAGATGGTCCATCATAAATTACTGAGATCGACTCAATGACAGCCATCCTTTCATTAATTGGAATTAGCGAACCACCATCAATTGACAGGGATTGTATACTTCTCCTGTCTGCTTAGGCCAAAGTATCATTTCTAAACTGGTACTTCTTACTAAACTTAAATAAATTAACTTCAAATTATCTAGCTGAATGGCTGTTTTTAGATAACTATTGCCCCCAAATCCTAAACCTTACAGACTATCCTAAACAAGCTGTACGTTTACCTAATTTTGGTTAGAGGGAGAGATTTCCACCGTAACCCTCACTATGAAACCCAGCTTGGAGAATAGGAGCTATCAGGCTAGGAGAAGGAAAATAAGGCAAACCAGGAGCTGAGAACAGCTTTGGACTGGTTCCTGGACAATAAAATGTCTAGCTAATGGGCAGAGTAAAGTATAACCATAGGAGGCCTTTGGTTATTTTAACCAATTAAGTGGGAAAAAGCCTTTCTACAGTTTACTGTATATGTTACTTAGTGAATAATGTCCAGAACAACACTTCCTAAACCTTTTCCTATTGTGACCCTATTTCATATGCTGGGAATTTGGCATGACCCCAGGGTGAGGGAATGGTGGAGAAGAGTTGTAAGAATATGGGGATGGACCATGTGAGAATTGAGGAAAGGGATGTGGGAGGGGGGGGGGAAATGAGGAGAAGAGGTGTGAAGAAAAAGTGTGGAGGAGATGTGAGAACCAGGTGTATATTTTATTCACCAATCTTTTGGCAGGCCCTGATGGAGACAGTCATAGGGCATCAGACCTCTCCTGATATATGAACTACCAGCCAGCAAATAAAAAAACAGACACATGCATATCTTTGTGACTCCAGGACTGTCCAACCAGTATCTCCACTCCATAACAGCCATGGCTATTTAGGAGCTGAACTGTTCAACCTGTGAGCCTACCACAGATTGCAACCCATGGTTTGGGAAGTACTGGTTAGACTTTAGTGCTTTTGATTTGCTGTTACAGTGAACATCGTAAGAATTGCAAGATCTATTGTGAACTCACCAGTCTGTCACTAGAATTCAAATATTTCTATAAATGTTATTGGTCTCTGCTAACACTTCAGATGGGAAAGTCTTTCAACCTTGGATTTTTTTTCCCTTCAAAATTTGCCCTCCATCGCCTTCAGCCTCTGACCTCTGTCTCTACTGCGGGGTAGTGATCATTGCTTCTCTAATCTTCCCTCTATTGTTTCCAAACTGCAAATGCTTCATTCTCCCCTCTCTTTGAATCCTCACTGTGTTGAGATGAAAACATCTTCATCTCTTGTTCAAACTGATTTTGTCCCAGGGCACCAAACAACGGAATTTTTTTTAATATCACCCAATTGCTCTTTCCTGCTTATTTTTCTCTGCAAACAACTTAATGAACAGCCTAGGGTTTTCAGAAAACTAATCTCGTTGTTTGTTACCCTTTAGAAAGTGTTCAATGAAATCGCTTGTTTTAATAACTCAATGTTGACATATTGGGTAGAGCTTTATATCAGTCTCCGACCTGCTTTCGAATTGGTTTTATAATTTAATTGGATGTTCAAAATTTTAAATGAGAACATGTTGAAACATTTATTGATCCATCACAAGATAAGGCAACTTTCATGGCTATTAAATTGGCCTGTCAGGTTGTGCATTTGGCAAAATTAAAATAATCTTTTATTGTACTAGCTGTCTCTCGGCTAACCAGATTTAATTTGATCCTGCAGACTCGCTGCTGTTCTTTATAAACCTCAGTAAAGGCCAACATGTATAATGCTCGACCAAACAGGACCAAGGATGTGGTAAATCATGTTATAACGCTTTAAGGAAAGAAAGATTTGCATTTATATCACGTCTTTCACAGCCTCAGAACCTTCTCTCTGCATCGTGGACAATTAAGTACTTCTGAAGTTCAGTCACTCAGTTTTATTTATTCATGTGATGTGGATTTATTACCCATCCTTCATTGCCCTTGGGGAGGTGGTGGTGAGCTGCTTCCTTGAAATGCTGTCGCTCAGATGGTGTCAGTCCAATCACAGTCGTGTTAGAAAGCGAGGTCCAGAATTTTGACCCAGCAACCGTGAAGGAATGGGGAAATAGTTTCAGGTCGGGCTGCTGTGTGGTTTAGAAGGAACCTTTGCACATTGCAACGTGCCCGTGCACTTGCTGACCTTGTCTTTCTAGGTGCTAGAACTTGTGGATTGGAAGGTGCTGCTGAGGAGGCTTGGTGATTTGCTGCAATGCATCTTGTGGGTGGTACACACTGTATCAGTGATGGTGGGAGAGAATGCTAAATGTGTTAAATAGAGTACAAATCAAAAAGGCTGTTTTAACCTGCATAGTGTCAGGCTTTTTTGGTTTTGTAGGAGTTTCACTTATCCAGGCAAGTGGGGAGTATTCCAGTGTACACTCCTGTCTTGTGCCTTGTAGATGGTTGACTGGTTTTGGGATTCAGGAGATGAAATACTTGCCATAAAATTCCCGATTTCTGACCTGCTCTTATAGCCACAGTAATTGATGTGACTGGTCTAGTTCAGGTTTTCGTAAATGGTCAATCCCACAATACAGTGATGGTAAAATCATGAAAACCAGTGCGCACTGTTTAGCGTCTTAGTAGAGGTAGTCATTGATATTTGAGTGGTGCAAATCTTATTTGCCACCGTTCAGCCGAAGCCTGGATATTGTCTGCTGTTTTTGGACATCGACTGCTTCAATATTAAAGAGTCATGAATGGTGCTGAACATTGTACAATCATCAGAGAATGTCCTCCCACTTCTGACCTTTTGTTGGTAGGTCATTGATGAAGCCAGCTGAAGATGGTTATACTGAGCACACTCCCCTAAGGATGTCCTAGGACTGAGCTGACTGGGCTCCAACAACCACAGCTATCCTCTGTTATGCCAGGGCTGACTCCAACCAGTGGACAGTTTTCTCTGATTGGGCTCCTTGATGCCCCATTCAGTCAAATGCTAGCCTGATGTCAAAGACAATCCCCCTCACGTCCCTGCTGAGTTCAGCACTTTAGTCCATCCTTGGGACAAGGCTCTAACAAGATTAGCAGCTGAGTGACGAATTCAAAACCCAGTCCATAGTTCGAAAAAAAGCCTGACTAGCAAGGCCTGCCCCACTCTCATTGGTAGTGCACAATGTTATTCACTTTGCTCTGTACTCTGGCTGGGTACAAACTGAACTTTGTTTACTGATGTACAAAGGCTAGTGAGATTTAAAGGCTGTATATAGCAGTCTATGAAACACTCATAGGCTGTGTTCCCATTTATTATTAGCTAACCACTTAGCAACTTGGAGCACAAAACCATGCCCGATCATTTCCTGGGAGTAAACACCGATATTACAGTTTGGACCCAAGCTTTCCTCTTCCTTTCATTTTTACTTTAATCAGTGACTCCCACTCCCCCGCCCAAAATCTATACCAGGCCTTGCTTAATGCCCTGGTGCATCAGAAAGATTCAATCATGTTGCTAATTTCCAACCTCCTTTCCTGGCAGCCACTGATTGCAGTTCTCTTTCAAAAGCATTGTCGAGCAGAATTGGCTACGTTTTCTGTAAATCTGTTCCACCTCCACTGCCCTGCAGCAGCGGAGAAAGCTCATCCAATCTGTAATCCTGTGTGAGGCAAGCTATTCTGTAACTGTGCCCCGGAGTTCTGTATTCCTTGTCCAAGGTAATCAGCCAGCTTAGCTCACCCATGCTTTTCATTATACTGAAGCCCTGCAGTGTGTCGTCTTTTTATCCCTGGATAACGGAAAATGTCAATGGGCCCAAGTTATGGTCTTGTACTGATGGAAAAGGCTGAGTGTCTGTCATCCTCCAGTGGTGGGTTATGTTCCTTCTATAATTAGGTGGACAGAAGTGTCAAAACTACAGGAAGAAAGTGTAAGGTCCTCTTTGCACCATCTTATCTAACCATTAAGCCAACATTTGATTATTAACACCGAGCACCATTAAAACCCTTATTGAAGTGAGGTAGGTATATGTAGAAATAGATCAGAGTGGTGCTGGAAAAGCACAGCGGGTCAGGCAGCATCCGAGGAGCAGGAAAATCGATGTTTTGGGCAAAAGCCCTTCATCAGCCCGAAACGTCGATTTTCCTGCTCCTCGGATGCTGCCTGACCTGCTGTGCTTTTCCAGCACCACTCTAATCTAAACTCTGGTTTCCAGCATCTGCAGTCCTCACTTTTGTCTATATGTAGAAATAGGTAAATCAAGGTAAAATGATTATGGGAATAGATGACAAGATTATGAGCATGACACTGAATATGAATCTGAAACCAAATATCCTGTGAAAAGCTTTTACAATAAAAAGGCAGGAATCCCACTGTTTGGTTTGCTGAATATGTGACATACCTCAGAGCAATACAGAGATGATTTTAGTTTCAAAGCGTGCAACTGGTCTATTGCCTGAAGTTGTTGTTTCACAAAACGTCAATCCCCAGCTTCCAGCAGCTTCTGTGGTATTTGTTAATTTTGCTCTGCCTCCACACCTAGGCTTAACCAATCAAGCATAAATCAGTTACCAGACTCTCATTATTAAACACAGAACAATTAAACAACACAAATGTGGGGCCTGGTCTAAGAAAAAGAAAAACAGGATAGTGATAAGAGGAATGAGAACTGTGCTAAATATGAAGAACGTTTTGTAATTGTGTCTAGAGACCTGACTATAGAATAGCGTTCTGTGCTCAGTGGGTGAAACACAGTGTGAGACTGCCTCATCTGATCACAGGTCTCATTTAGATTTATTTATTAATCCTAATGATAGGAACGGTCCAATTGGCCCTGCTGAGAGGTGCATGCTGATTTTCTTTTTCTCTTCTAGGATTGGCCCTCCAATTTCTTCAGGTGCCAAACATGAAACTAAGAGTTTACTTCATGGCGAACCACAGAGCTCCCACAGATTTATTAAGTGTAGTCTTCGAATGCTGAATTCCTTGGAATTGTGGCCAATAATAAGGAAGGGTAAAAGACACCACAATAAATGTGAATAATAAAGGGGTTAGAAACCCTCTTCATGGACAGAGCTTCTCTTTCTAAGTGCCATGAAGTGAATCAAGGGATGTGGAAATTGAATTGAAAAGTGAAGATAGAGTCATAGAGATGTACAGCATGGAAACAGACACTTCAGTCCAACTCATCCATGCCGACCAGATATCTTAAATTAATCTAGTCCCATTTGCCAGCACTTGGCCCATATCCCTCTAAACCCTTCCTATTCATATACCCATCCAGATGCATTTTAAATGCTGTAATTGTACCAGCCTCCACCACTTCCTCTGGCAGCTCATTCCATACACATACCACCCTTTGCATGAAAAAGTTGCCCCTTAGATCTCTTTTAAATCTTTCCCCTCTCACCCTAAATCTATGCCCTCTAGTTCTGGATTCCCCAACCCCAGGGAAAAGATTTTGTCTATTTATCCTATCCATGCCCCTCAGGATTTTATAAACCTCTATAATGTCAGCCCTCAGCCTCTGGCACTCCAGGGGAAATAGCTCCAGCCTATTCAGCCTCTCCTTATGGCTCAAACCCTCCAATCCTGGGAACATCCTAATAAATCGTTTCTGAACCCTTTCAAGTTTCACAACATCCTTCCGATAGGAGAGAGACCAGAATTACACGCAATGGAAGAGAAGCACCACCTTTTTTAATGTTCACTCGTGGGATGTGAGCATTGCTGGCTTTTATTCTCGCTGCCCTTGAGAAGGTGTTGGTGAGCTGCCTTCATGAACCACTGCAGTCCGGGTGTTGTAGGTAAACCCACAATGCTGTTAGCGAGGGAATTCAGGGTTTTGACCCAATGACACTGAAGGAACTGTGATCAATTTCCAATTCAGGATGTTGCATAACATGGGGGGTGGAGGGGTGCAGTGGAGAGGGTATTTCTTGCAGATTGTGGTTTCCCATGTATATTTTGCTCTTGTCCTTCTAGAAGGAAGTGATTGTGGGTTTGGAAGGTGTTGTCTAAGCATCTTTTGTGAATTTCTGCAGTGGTAGATGTAAACGCTTGAACTAATTTAAAAAGTAATACTTTCTAGGATGTGCCCTTTATTGTCCATCCATGGTTATCTTTCAGAAGGTGGTAGTGAGTTACCACGAACTGCTGAAGCCCACATGCTATCAGGATGGTTGGGGGGAGTCTTGGCAGATTTGTGGTGTCTGTATGTATCTACTGCCCTTGTCCTTCCAGATGACAGTGGTCATGGATTTGAAAGGGGTACCTATCCTTGTTTTTCACAAACCTTCAGGAATATGTTTAACAAAAGTTGACAGCTCTATTGTAAAAATATCCTCGATAACAACAGTCAGAAGCTGGAAAGACTCTCCGCTTTGTGATTATCAGAGATAGCCTGAAGCACATCCTAAATGAATTCTGACACTGTTGCTACTCGATGAACTCAACATATTTTACTGCCCATAGCATCAACCTGTCACCTCAATTTATGAATTAACAGCCACTTGCAATGTAACAGTGGTGAAATTTGTTTTCAGCAATAGCCCCATGTGACTGTAATATCAATGCTGTAACAGTGAACCATTCAGTTTCTGAAATGATGATAGAGTTAAAGAATATATGAAATAGATTAGATTCCCTACAGGATGGAAATAGGCCCTTTGGCCCAACAAGTCCACACTGCCTCTCTGAAGAGCAACCCACCCAGACCCATTCCCTACATTTTACTCCTGTCTAATGCACCTAACAGTATGGGCAATTTAGCATAGCCAATTCACATGGCCTGCACATCTTTGGATAATGGGAGGAAACCCAAGCAGATGCAGGGAGAAAGTGCAAACTCCACATAGACAGTTGCCTGAGGCTGGAATTGAACCTGGGTCCCTGGTGCTGTGAGCTGCAGTGCTAACCACTGAGCCACTGTACCACTCCATAGGAGCTGCAGTCACTTTATCGAGTTTTTGCCACTTATGGCTGATTACTGTACATTCCTGTCTACCCCAACAGACGTTCACCCCCTTGTTTATTACAAATCTGTTTACCTCGGTCTCCGAAACCGTCCAAGATTCCACTTCCACCATTTTTTGGGAAGTGAGTTCCAAAGACACTCAAACCTCTGTGAGGAAATACAACTTCTCATCTCTATTTTCAGTGGTTTCTATAATGTGACACCTAGTTCAGGATTATCTTACAAGTAGAAATATCTTTTCCATATGTCCCATGTCAAGAACCCTCAGGATTTCAAATATTTTAATCACATCACTCTTACTCTTTTCATGTCCATGGATACAAGCCTAATCTGTCCAATCTTTCCTCATAAGACAACTGGCCCACTCCAGGTCTTGGTTTGGAATAATAGAATAATGGAATCATAGAATCCCTAGTCTGGACGCAGACCATTCGGCCCATCAAGTCCACACAGACTCTCCGATGAACATCTCACCCAGAACAACCCTGCATTTCCCATGGCTAATCCACTTAACTCACACATCTCTAGATACAGCGATGTCTAGGAAACCTTTTCTGAATTACTTCCAATGCACTTAAATCTTTTCTGAAGTAAGGGAACCAATACAATAAACAGTACTTTAAAAGTGGTCTCAACAATGCCAGGTACAATTGAAGCATAACCTCCCGACTTTTCTACTCAATTCCACTTGTTCTGTTAGATTTTCCAGTTACATCCTTTAACTGCATGCTACCCTTTGTAATTCATATAGTGTGACACGCAAGATCCCTCTGTATCTCCCACTATTTAGATATTGTCTTCCTTTGTGTTCTTCCTGTCAAATAAAGGACTTCACACTTTCCTACATTATACTCCATTTGTCAGATCATTGCCTCCTCATTCTATCCACATCCCTTTGTAGCTTCTTATTGTTATTATCACATCTTCAATATTAGCTAACATATCAACTGCACCTTCAGTGCCTTCATCCAAGTCATTTATATCAAGTGTAAATATTTGAGGTCCCAGCACTGATCCCTGTTGCACACCTTCTAACACCTCTTGCCAACCAGAAAATTACCTCAAAGAATTTCAATAAATTAGTTAAACGTGATTTCCCCATGTGCAAAACTATGGGTTGACCATACGTGATTATCTTGATTTTTTTAAATGTGTTCTGATATAACATCTTTAATAATAGCTTCAAACATTTTCCCTTTCACAGATACTTCTGTCTCCCTCCCTTTTCAAATAAAGGAATCACCATCACTATTTTCCATTCTGATTTTTGAATCGGGAGAACTATGAAAATATAAATCCAATACCTCATCAAATATCTCAGTAACCATTTCTTTTTGGACCACATTGGAGGACAGTTTATAAATGAAGAAATATTGAGATTGTTAAAAAGGTACAGCAGTAATCTTGGGAGACTGCTAATTTACATCTAGACTGGAAAAATATGCAGCAGAAGACCCATGATAGACCCAGGATAACATGGGCCGGTTTTGGGATTGTTAACACACGCCTCCACCAGTTTGCTCAGTATCACTTTCCTGGAGATTATAATTTTCTTGCGTTCTTCCCTCCCTCCCATTTCCTGATTTACAACTATTTCTGGAATCTTACTTGTATCCTCTATAGTGAAGACTGATGTTCAATTCATCTGCCTTATTTTCTATTATTAATTCCAAGACGGACTTTAAATTAGGCTCAATGCTTAACTCTATTCTTTATTAAATATCTATAAAACTTATTATCTTTTTGTTTAGCCAGCTTTCCTTCATAATCTAACTTTCCCTTCCTGTTAATCATTTATACATTCTTTATTTTTTTTTCATATTCTGTCCAATCTTCTGACTTTCCACTCATCTTTGTATACTTACTTTAACATTGGTACTGTCTTTTACTGTTTAGTTAACCACAGATGGTAAGGTTTTCACTTGGAATGTTTCTTTCTTGCTAAAATGCAACTATTCTGTGAAATATCCCTTTAAATATCTGCCACTGCATCTCTGTTGACCTATCCCTTAATCAAATATGCTGGTTCACGTTCACTGGCTCTGCTAAAATGCCCTCATAATTAACCCTATTTAAATTTGAATTACTAATCTTGGACCACATTTTTCTCTATCATAGCGATTGTATACTTCGGTCATATTGTGGTCAATGCCGCCTATGGACTGACTCACCATGAGGTTATTAATTCATGTTATTTTGCAGCACCATTACCTGACCTAGTAGAACCTGGACTCTAGTTTGACCTAGAAGGACCTGTTCTAAAAAACTATTCTGAAGGCATGCTATGAACTTATCATCCAGGTTACCTAGCCGCACATTTTTCCAATCTATATATAGATTATTAGCCCCCCAAGATTATTATTGTACCTTTTTGACAATCTCAGTGTTTTTTCCTTTACAATTTGTCCAACAATGCGGTTACCTTTAGGGATCTTGTACACCACTCTCACAAGTAACAGAAAGGTTCTTATAGTGGAACAACACGAATATCAATCTGTTTCATTATTAGCACGTGATGTTATCTCAACTGACAGTGAATACTGTCCAGGGAATCTAAGTCTAGTGCAGCCTGAGTCACTTGATTGAGTGTAGTGGGATACAATTATATTGATTAATGAGGTAGGGGAATGGGTTTGAGAGCAGCCTCCTCTTCCTTGAGGACTCGCAACAGTTAACTGCTTAACAATGAGAGACTGTAGCATAAGTGTACTGTTGTCGGATTGGAATAATGAATTCAAATCCCTCATCGCAGCAGCTGGGCAAAATTTTATTCAATTATTTAATAAATCTCATCCAAAATACTCCTCTCGGCAATGATGGTCATGAACTCACTGGATTGTCATAACAACCATCTGCTCCACTCAGATCCCATTACAGAAGGAAATCTGCTGCCCATATTTAGTTTGGTGACTCCACACCTTCAGCCAAAGTGATTGACTCTTAACTGCCCCTGAAAAGGCCCAGCAGGTCAGTTGGTTCGTGATGCCTGACCACCAGCTTGCCTAGGTCAGTCAGGGATGGGCAATAAATGCTGGCTCTGCTGGTGACGTTCACATTCCCAATAATCCAGCTTTTTAAAAAAAGCTGCAAACTCACAAAATCTTCAATGCCCATTCGTCTGTCTGTGGGAATGTCCACCTGTTTATTTGTCTGCCCATTGTCCATCCAACTGTCTCACCGTTTTTATAAACTGATGCAGCTGGCTGCGGCACCACCCACTGGAGCCACTTGTCCTTTGCAGGTCACAGCTGAGGGAAGAGGGGCCTGAATTCAGATGGATAGTGTTGCGCCTACCTCACTTTTCTGGCTGCCCTCATGCAGCAAAGGGAACAGTATCACCGAAAGTCTCCAGTTTTCAGGGTAATGCAGTATATTCTAGTGTAGTTAGATATAATGAAGCAGAGAAAGACTTGGATTTACATTGCACCTTTCATGGCTGGCACTCCAACCACAACGCCATAAACAAACACATAGATCTAGATACCATCTATCAACCAGAAAACAAACAGGAAATGACATCACCACAAACCCCAGGAACCCCATCCAGGACAAACATATAAATGGAAAGCAGGAGACAAAAGCTTCGCTTCACTTGGAGGTCGCCACTGATGATGTTACCTAGCCAGGTAATGAAATGTCTGGATATCAAACCTACAGCTCAGCGAGCAAACCTATATCCTAAACCTTTCACAGCCTCAGGACATACCAAAACCCTGTGTAGCCAATTAAGTACTTTTAAAGGTTGTCCCTTCATTATGTTGGAAATGCAGCAGCTGATTTCCATACAGCAAGCTCCCACAGCAGCGCGGTGATTTTTAAAAGAATGATATTGGCTGTGAAAGAAATCTTGGCCAGGCCACCAGGATAAAAACCTCCAGGTCCTCTTTCAAACAGTGTCATCTTTTACATCTAGAGAGAAGATGGGCCTTGGATTCAGATCCCATTCAAATGACACTGTGGCACACCTGGATTAGCGTACTGGAGCATTGACCTCAATGTTATGCTTGCTGATAGTGGTAGTGGAAGGGGGTTGCCTTGAATTCACAAACCTCAGAAACTGGAACTAAGGTGCAAACCGGGGGCCAAGGGAATCCTGGCTTCACCTCCAACCTTGCTGTATTTGACCCAGGCGTAGTTGCTGTACTGTTGTTCGAATCTTCATAGACTCAGAATCATACAGCATGGAAACAGACCCTTCGGGATACCGACTGAACCCCAGCCGTGTCTCCTCAAATGATGCCAAATCCTCTCTATTCACTTCTCCTCAAAAAGGAAAGGAACTTCAGTATTTTCACACTGAGTCCTGAACAGGAACAGTCAGCCATCTGGGACAGCAGCTGATGAGGCGGAGGAGTTTGCAAAAGACATCCAAAGCTGGTGATCCTCTGTCGAACCATTCAGAGGGAAAACATTCACTGAATATTAGTGGGGACTTACTCCTCCAGATGGCTGGATAATATCTGTCACTGTCGGAGATTTATTCACTGACAACACTTACATATTAATTTCTACAATTTAATTCAGTCTCAGCTACATTGCAGTGCAGCGGAGGAGAAGGTGCCGCACCGTGACTATTCATTTTGGGAAGAAGGGGGATTTCAAGACTAAGGGGTACGTTTTTGAGGTGAGAGGAGAGAGATTCAAAAAGGACATGAGGGGCAAAGTTTTTACACAGGGGGGTGGTTTGCATGTGGAATGAACTTCCTGAAGAAGTGGTGGATGTGCTTAAAGTTACAACGTTTAAAAGACATTTAAATAAGTATATGAAGAGGAAAGGTTTGGAGGGATATGGGCCAGGAGCAGGCAGGTGGAGCTAATTTAGTTTGGGATAACGTTCTGCATGGATTGGTTAGACCAAAGGGTCTGATTCTGAGCTGTAGGTGAAGTCAGGATTCCCTTGGCCCCTGGTTTGCTCCTTCATTCCAGTTTCAGAGACTAGAGATAGAGCCACCAATAATTTTGGAAGCTTGGGTCTAGAGCAGCAGCCATGTCAGTGAATGGAAGGTGGAAGAATTTAGCCACTCATGCTCATTTGTTCAGAGGCTAGTCAGCCTCTCTTGTTGATAGGAGTAGCCATCCCACTACCTCCCCAGAATAGTATGTTTGGTTTCCCTTCTGAATTGAGAAATGCAGGAATAAAAGACAAGACCTTGCGGTGAGGGTGGATGATGTGGGAGAGAGTCACTCAAGGGTTAGCAGACATTTAGTCTTGAGCACCTCCTGCTAGTTCGTGTGCTGAAGGTTGAGCAACTGTCAGCAACAGCAATGGGCTGTTGTTCTATTGGGTTCACCACCTCTTCCTGCTTTGAGGAATGTTTCTGTGAGGGCAGAAAGAATGCCCCGATGTGGCAAACAGTGCCACATCAATGCCACCTCAAATAACTGCAGAACCAATCACATCTGTTGGGTGACACAGTAGCTCAGTGGTCAGCACTGCTGCCTTACATCATCAGGGACCTGGGTTCAATCCCAGCCTCGGGTGACTGTCTATGTGGAGTTTGTACATTCTCCCTGTGTCTGTGTGGTTTCCTTTGGGTGCTCTGGTTTCCTCCCACAATCCAAAGATGTGCAGGTTAGATGCATCAGTCAGGAGAATGGGTTACTCTTCAGAGGGTTGGAAGGGACTTGTTGGGCCAAATGGCCTGTTTCCACACTCTGTAGGGATTGTATGTGTATCTTCTCAGAATTACGCACATTCAGCTTTTGCCAGATGGGACGGAATGGAAATGTCCTTAAGGATGGTTGACTGCACCTAAACTGGCAGCATGGTGTGTATGTTCCCATGGCATTGTGCGTTATGCTGGAGGGAGTGTAACTCTGGGTAGGGCCACCTGTGCCAGTCAGGTGGAAGTGAGAGAGTTACCTGGGTCAGACACTCCATGGGTGCGGAGGTGGTCAATCAGACAAATGAATGGTTGTAGTACTGTAAAACAGGCAACAAAGGTCTGTTGCAGATTTGCAAATTTATAATGCTGGATTGAGGCAAGCAGATAGTCTTAATGAATTCTGACGTCTGACCCTGCACAGGCAGCAGCAGGAAAAATGGTGCCTGTGCCATGAAGGAGAGAGTCTCTGACCAACTGTTCAGGAGCATTCGAAGATCAGCAGAAAGAAAGGGATATGAGTAACCTGATAAAGATAGCCTGTTTACTTTGGTCTCTCCTCCTACAGAGGACAATAACGGGCAAGGAACAAGTAAATGCTGAAAGAAAGAACTTACGTCTGATTTTTCACAGTTTGGCTTGGTATCCACAACAATACAGCATTTCCTTTGTAGTGTATTACAATCTCAGCTTGGATTTCAGAATGGGACCTGAGTAGACTTGCTCATTACAATGGCTAGCAGTCAGCCTGATGATGCATTCCCACTAGCCTGCTGTCCACAGCGTGGATACATCTTACCCATTGAAAAGTGCTTTCATCAATCACAAGTGCATAGCAGACTCATGACCAGATAATGGTATGAGCGGCTTCCCTACATGTCACGGCAGTTCCAGAGACGTAAAGAATGCCTCAAGATCATCAAGCTCTGGCAAGTGCAAAATAAATCTTACATTTTTGTTTGACCTTCAACAAACAGCGACAATAGATTGAACTTATACAACTGACCACACGATGGCACTCTATACTCATTCCTCTCCCAACTGCAGTCTATCACTTTCAGTTCAGTATTTTAGCTAAAATTGATCAAAACTCGAAGACCATAGCTGCCTATCTGTTCCAAACCAGTAGTATGTCCACTTGTGTTCATCTGCATTTGCTTTCTTTCAAATACTTAGCTCTGACATACAAAAACAAAACAATGCAGAAAAGATCCAGGCATAATCCACTGTGCTGCCTCACAGTGCCAGGGTCCTAGGTTCAGTTCCAGCCTCGGGCGACTGTCTGTGTGGAGTGTGCACGCTGTCTGTGTGGGTTTCCTTTGGGTGCTCCGGTTTCCTCCCACAGTCACAAAGATGTGCAGGTTAGGTGAATTGGCCATGCTAAATTGCCCATAGTGTTAGGTGCATTAGTCAGAGGGAAATGGGTCTGGGTGGGTTACTCTTTGGAGGGTCGGTGTGGCTTGTTGGGCCGAAGGGCCTGTTTCCACACTGTAGGGAATCTAATCTCATAATGAGAATTCACGTTCCTGAGTAAATGCTGAATAAAATCTCAGATTGTTGCATCGTGCACTACAAATTAGCACTTGCTATGTGTTTAAAATCCATTACAAACAAGAATAATTCATAAATGACAAAGCAGCCTGGAGATAAACCTAGTAGCAACTTTAATGTCTATTTTCATATCAAACATCAGCAGTTCCAGAGGCTGTGGTTGAAGTCAAAATCCTAGTCACAAAGGCGTAATCTAAGCTGACCTTTCCTGGTGGGATTGGAAGAACGCTGAGCTTCCAGGGGTGATTTGGGTTGTTCACATTAGCTGTGGCTCTGTCACGAGTATACGAACAAGAAACAAAGTTAAAAATCACACAACACCAGGCTATACTCCAACAGGTCTATTTGGAAGCACTAGCTTTCAAGGCTTCGCCTTTTCATCACCTGATGGACCCAGATGATCTTGTTGGCCGATAACCTGGTGTTGTGTGATTTTTAACTTTGTCCACCCCAGTCCAACACCGGCTCCCCCGAAACAAAAAAAAAGCAAGAGGAAGCCACTTGGTCCTTTGAGCCTGTTCCATTCAGTAAGATCATGGCTGCTCTGATTTTAATCCCAACTCAACATTTCTGCATATCTGCAATAATCTATCATCCTCTTGGTAACTGAGAATCTATCTACACAGAGAATGCTGGACAAACTCAGCGGGTCTGGCAGTCCCAGTTGAGAGAAATAGTTAACCTTTTGAGTCTGGTCTGATGCTTCTTCAGAACTGAATCTATCTCCCTCGACTTTAAAAATATTTAAAGATTCTGCATCCACTGCTTCTTGATGAAGGGAATTCCAAAGACACATGACTGTCAGAAGAGAAAATCCTCATTTCTGTCTTTAATAAATAGAACTTAATTTAATGAAAATCCTTTGTTTTTAAACTATGCACACCAGTTTGGATTCTTCAACAAGAGGAAAATCCTTTCCAAATCCTTCCAGTCAGGTCCCCTCAAGGTCTTATACGCTTCAATTGAGTCATCTCTGACACTTCTAAATGTTGTGTTTCTGTTCACCGAGCTGGGAATTTGTGTTGCAGATGTTTCGTCCCCTGTCTAGGTGACATCCTCAGTGCTTGGAAGCCTCCTGTGAAGCGTTTCTGTGATCTTTCCTCCGGCATTTGTAGTGGTTTGAATCTGCCACTTCCGGTTGTCAGTTCCAGCTGTCCGCTGCAGTGGCCGGTATATTGCGTCCAGGTCGATGTGTTTGTTGATAGAATCTGTGGATGAGTGCCATGCCTCTAGGAATTCCCTGGCCTGTTCTCTGTTTGGCTCGTCCTATAATAGTAGTGTTGTCCCAGTCGAATTCATGTTGCTTGTCATCGGCGTGTGTGGCTACGAAGGAAAGCTGGTCGTGTTGTTTCGTGGCTAGTTGGTGTTCATGGATGTGGATTGTTAGCTGTCTTCCTGTTTGTCGTATGTAGTGTTTTGTGCAGTCCTTGCATGGGATTTTGTACACTACATTGGTT
>NC_057743.1:13593480-13629936 GCF_004010195.1 Chiloscyllium plagiosum | reverse complement strand
GTTGTGGCCCTTTTGAACAGTGTCTTGATGCAACTTCTTTTGTGTGTGTTGGGGTAGTTGCTTTCGTAGTTCAGGACTTGGTCTGTGTGTGTGGCACTACATAGGACACTGCATAGGACAAACAGGAAGACAACTAACGATCCGTATCCATGAACACCAACTAGCCACAAAACGACACGACCAGCTATCCTTAGTAGCCACACACGCGGATGACAAGCAACATGAGTTGGGACAACACTACTATTATAGGACAAGCCAAACAGAGAACAGCCAGGGAACTCCTAGAGGCATGGCACTCCACTCCAGATTCTATCAACAAACACATCGACCTGGACCCAATATACCGGCCACTGCAATGGATAGCTGGAACTGACAACCGGAAGCGGCAGAGACAAACCACAATAAATGCCGAAGGAAACATCACAGAAGCGCTTCACAGGAGGCTCCCAAGCACTGAGGATGTCACCTAGACAGGGGACGAAACGTCTGCAACACAAATTCCCAGCTCGGCGAACAGAACCACAACAACGAGCACCCGAGCTACAAATCTTCTCACAAGCTTTCAACTCTTCTAAATGCCAGAGGATTTAGGTCTAACCTGTTTAGCCTTGCCTCATAATGCAAACTGATCACAGTGCATTCTCACCTCTGACATGTCAGGAGTTCATGTTCAATTCTAGGTAATGAGCATCAAATCTGAGACTGACACATCAGTATTGCACAGAGGGAATGTTTTATCAGAAGCATAACTGAAACAGGATCACTCTTTCAACTCAATGTTAATGATCACATAGTTTGAAAATGTGCAGGGGAGTCCATCTGAAGCCCTGACCAATATTCAACCCACAGCTAATGCATAAAATGGACTATCGGATCACCTTCACTTGTGGATCCTGCTATACGTCAGTTGGCTGCTGTGTTTCATTATGCCTTTGTCTGTTTGATACAAATACTTCCTTGATTGAAAATACTTTGAAATACCCTAAGATCATGAAGAACCCTACATCTGCTTCCATCTGCTCTTTTTTGTTCTTTTTCATTTCTTTTCCTCTTTTCTTATTGAAGGTCTTCTAGGGCAGTGACAGTAGCAGAGAGTGGGACCTGGTACCACGGAGAGGAAAGTGGGGAGAAAGTGAGGACTGCAGGTGCTGGAGATCAGAGTCGAGAGTGTGGTGCTGGAAAAACACAGCAGGTCAGGCAGCATCTGGGGAGAAGGAGAATTGACGTTTCGGGCAAAAGCCCTTCATCAGGAATGAGGGGGTGGGCCCAGCTATTCAAGATGGTGGCATTGTTACAGTAGACCTGTCAACTCCAGGCCGGCCATATTCTTTTCTTTTCTCTCTCCTCCCGGCACATGGAAGCGACTGTGGGCCCGAATCCAATGTGTTCAGAGTGAGCCCGAACAGTCGGCCCCCTGGCATCTGCGACATCACAAGCAGGAAGCCCGAGGTTTCTCGGAGACCAGGCCAAAGCGGAGGAGTCCGAGCCCTTTCGGGGAGTGCACTCAAAAAGGACTGTTGACCTTCTACCTTATTTCTTTATTTTCACTTAATACTAGGAAAAACTATAATGTGAAATCTTAACTTTTAAAAAATTTTCTACTTATTCTAAGATCAATGGTAATACTTTAACTTAGTTTCTCTGTGTTACTACCTAAACCTAAGTTTTGTACCTAAGATGGCGCCATGTGTGGTGACATTGTACACTTTTCACTTTACTCCTGTGCCAATAAAGCTTAATTCAAATCAAAGAAATGCAAGTCTTCCTTTACATGTACAGACCATCGGACTCTAGGTAAGGTCTTTTTCCCAGGGTGGGGGAGTCCAAAACTAGAGGGCATAGGTTTGAAGTGAGAGGGGAAACATTTGAAAGGGACCTAAGGGGCAATGTTTTCACACAAAAAATGGTGCGTGTATGCAACAAGCTGCCAGCGGACATGATGGAAGCTGGTACAATTATAACATTTGAAAGTCATCTGGATGGGTATATGAATAGGTACTCAAATTAGCACTAGCTGAAAATGTGTTGCTGGAACAGCGCAGCAGGTCAGGCAGCATCCAGGGATCAGGAGAATCGACGTTTCGGGCATAAGCCCGAAGCTGGTACAATTATAACATTTGAAAGTCATCTGGATGGGTATATGAATAGGAAGGATTGAGAGGGAAATGGGCCAAATGCTGGCAAACGAGATTAGATTAATTTAGGATATCTTGTCAGCATGGACGAGTTGGACCGAAGAGTCTGTTTCCGTGCTATACATCTCTATGACTCTATGGCTCACACAGGTTGGTCCTGAATCTCAAACTCTCATCCTTCACTGGCCTCCAGGGAGGGGCAAGGAAAGCAGAGCCATGGAAAAAATTCAGGAGTCTCTACAAAATCTCTCGCCAGTCAGCCTCCAAAGGGCTCAAACCTATTAACTATGCTGGGAAAGTTGATAAAGGGTGGGATTAAATCAGAAAAGTATGCTTAGGTTAAGGGGTTAGCTCAGTCAGCTGGACAGCTAGTGTATGATACAGAGTGACCACGGGTTCAATTCTTCTTGAACTTGTCCTTTCTCCTGAGGCATAGGGAGCCTCAAGTTAAACTCTCCACCAGTCATCTCTCTCCAATGAGAGAGCAGTTGTATGATCCTCTGGGACTATGGAGACTCTCATAAGTAGATGGCAATAGTGTCAATTAGAATAGTAAGCCTGGTGATTAAGAATAAGGAAGCAGAGACCAATGAAAGTGATAAAGTGGGAGGAAATAGAATGTGACAGTATATTGCAAGAAATATAAAAACAGATTTCTAATAATATGTAAAAAGTAAATCATTGCAGTACCTTCGCCCCATGGGCTACAGTTATTCAGGAACTGCAGCTGACCACTCCAGGGAAATTAGGAATGGGCAATAAATGCTGGCCTTGTTAATGATCATCACATCCCAAGAATGAGTACAAAATAAATGATAATGGAGAATAATAAAATGACAGATCTTTCAAACAAAAGTTTTTGTTCTGTATTCACACTGGAGGACATAAAATAAGGTGGAGGAACAAGGGGTTAATGAATGTGAGGAGTTGGGAGTGATTAATATTCAGAAAGAACATGCTTTGGAGAGGTTAATGGGACTAAACGGCAACATATCTCCTGGACATGAGACTACAGTCTTCCAATCCAAAAAAGAATTTTGCAGAGGTAATGAATGCTTCGGTCTTGGCCCTTCAAATTTCCTGAGACTTCGGATCAATCCTGATTACAAGATAGCACGCATAATCCCGTTACTCCAGTAAGGACATAATCCCGTTACTCCTGAGAGAAAACAGGAAACTTGGGGCCACTTAGCCTGACATCACCTGTCTGGAAATGCTAACAGGGTACTTGGAATAGGACAAAGCAGAGGTTTTGTAAAAGGACAGTTGAGTTTGGCAAATCTATTCAGAGCATTTTGAGGACGTGTCCAGGAAGGTAGGTAAAGGGTGGATTACTGGATGTGGTATACTTGGATTTTATGAAATTATTTGGTATGCTTCCACGTAAAAGATTATTGCAGAACATAAAGGATCATGGGATTCAGGATAAAAGATGAGTATGTCTGTAGGATTACTTAGGGAGAATGTGGAGTAAGAAGAGACACAGTGTTTTCAGATTAGTTGGCTCTTGAAAGTGGGTTGTTGGAAAGTGAATCATAGGACCAACTTTAATTCAGATTGTAAATTTGACTTGGATCAAAGAGCCAGGAGTAAGACAGACTTTTTTTTAAATGCTGAGAAACTATGAAATGTTGGTTTTCAGATAGATTTAAATTGTCATGTCCATAAAATACAGAAAGGTAACATGGACTTCAGAGCAAGAAACCTAATGGTATGTTGACCCTATTGCAAAGAGATTGGAATGCGGGTATAAAAACAGTTCTTGTTAAATTGTACAAGGATTTGGTCAGACTATGGCTGGAGAACTGTGTGGAGTTTTGGTTCTTGGACTGAAGAAAGTATTCTTGCCTTCAAGTCAGTGTAAGAAGCCATGCTCTAATAAGAGGGTTTATCCAGCCACAGAGATTGAGGAGAATGGGCTCAGTAAGGAAGGGAACACTTAGACTGGAAGCAGTTCAGAAAAGTCTCACGAGATTGGTTTTTGGGATGAAGGAGTTATCTCATGAAGGAAGATTGGACTGATTTGGCCTATACCCATTGGAGTTTGGAAAAATGGGAGATGATCTTGTTGAAACATATAAGATTCTGGGCAGGGTGGTGCAGCTTAACAGGGTAATGCTGAAGGGATATTTACTCTCTTTGGGAAATCTAGAACACAGTACTCAAATAGGAAGGAGATAAGGAGGAGTTTTCTTTCTCTTTTGATGTTGAGAGTCTTTGAAATTTCTTTTTCCTATTGAGAGCAGTGGGACACTGAACTATTTGATATATTCAAGGCTGAATTTAATACAGTTTTGATTGACGTGAGAATGAAGGGTTAGAGGGACAGGTATTGGATTACCAGAGCAGCCATGATATTATTGCATGGTGGAGTGACTTGACGAGTTTGATGGGCTGAACAGCCTCCTCCTTCTCTAATTTCTGATGATCTTATGAAATCCTGGAGTTTGGATGAATCAGGGGTAAAACAGTGAGCTGCAGAGAAAGCTTGTCAGGTTAGATATTGAGTAATTACTTTTATTGGTGGGAGAGTTTTGTAAACGGGGTGTACAGCAGTGAGACAAGGGGCTGGCTCTTTAGCACTGAGATGATGAGGAATTTCTTCTCAGTAAGGGTTATGAATGATTCGAAGTATCCATTCCAGAGGGCTGTGGATGCTCAGCTGAGTACAGTCAATGCTGCTTGGATGGCATTCCGAAGGGAATCAAGGACTCTGGGGATTGGGCATTGAGGATCTTATCGATTGAGGGTAGGGTTGCCAATCCTGCAGTCTTCAGGAATGAAGATCAGTCTCCGGGGCATTGTTGGGTGCAGTGCGGAGTAAAATCAAAGGGATGTCAATAAGGAGTTTACTTTGTCAATTTCTTTGTACATTTCTAATTACTGGATATAAAACTATTGAAAATTGGACAAAAAGACCATGGTTGACAGTCAGGCATCATCCAATTGAGTAATGCTTTCAAGGTGATGAACCACAAAGCTGGGTGTGTCGGCCAATCAGGAGCTGGGATATGTGATCAAACCTCCAGGACTATTAGCGCTGCCAACCCTGTGTGTTTGGTAGTTTGACTTACTCCTACTCCTATTGCGTATGTTTCTGACTAAGGTGCTGAGGAAACAAAGCCACTGGCATTTAATCATGACCATCAGCCATGTCAAAGCACTCTGCATCAACAGAATGTTTTTGAAATGTAGTCATTGTTGTAGTGGAAGAAAACAGCAAGCTCCGACAAACAGCAATTTGAGAAACAGATCACTGTTTTCATGATATCGGTTGAGTGATTATTAGCCAGGAAATCGGAATGAACTCCCTGGTCTACTTTGAAATCATCCCCTGGGATCAGCTACATCCACCTCAGTTTAATATCTGACCGGAAAGAGGCAGAGATCCCAGGCTGCGAGGATTGGTACAGGGAGAGGTGGAAAGGATGGGGACCAACAGCAAAGTCAACAGGACGCAGAGTCTGCATCGAGGAGCTCGGCAAATATTATTTTTTAAAATTTATTTTAAAATTACCCTTCAAAAACTCCATAAAGCAACATGAATATACAGTTCCTTCAGGCACTAAGAAACCAAAGAGTTAGCAAAGAAGAGAGAAAATGATACATCAGCAAAAAAGATTTTAATCTATCACTGATAACGTGAAGGCTCTACATCATCTGATACTGCCAAGGAGTTCTTGCCCTTCATAGTCAGCCTATTCTACTGTACGACCTTCTCCTCACACAATCTCCATGTGGTACCTGTATTCTATCGTATAGCTTCTCACTGTTGATCGCCAGACAACCATCGGCTACGCAGCCAGCATGCTCAAAACCAGTGAATGCCGCTGGCTACCTACCGAAGGGTTGGTGTTCTCATACAGGGACTGCACTGATTAAATGCAGGGAGATGGAGTGCAGGTACATTTACAGCCTCTTTCAGGCTAATTTCATTTACAGCTGTTACTGCTGTTTAACTTCCGGAGATATAAAGCCAGTTTGTTCCTTAACTCAATTCTGTCACTTCACAGAACAAGTGTTTGCAATGCTATTTTCACCACCACCCCACTCCCCAATCCCCTAAACCCTAACATCCCACTGCCCACTCCCAGCTCCTCGGATGTGCTATCAACACCCTGTCCCTGTCTCATCCAAGTGCCCATTCTTCACACGTAGGATTCAAGCCATGAGTGCGGGCAGGCAATTTGACCTTTGGAATTGTCGTGGTCAGCTATGAGATGCCTATGTGTGTATTTGGCAGGAAGAGTGCACTGACAGATGATCAGGGACAGGAAACCAGGCTGGCTTCTTTACAAAGACACTGAGATGCAGGGAGTGATGTCCTCAGGAGAGACTCCACAGCAACTCCTCTCTGAAGGATCTCACGAGGCTTTAGGCTTCACACAACAAAAATCCTCAAAATGATAAAGGGATTTGATAGGGACGGACATTGAATACATTTTCCAAATAATATATGATTCACTCCATATAATTTATAAAAGCATAAAAGCACAGTATTGTTCAACTTTGATGCTACCATAATGTGTAAGACATATCAATTTCAGTCAATACACTGCAAAAGGTGCGCTTACAGACTGAGAATTTAATACAGATAATCAGGCAGCTATGTGGGTGGGAGTTGGGGGGGGAGTTGGGAGATGCAGCTCAGGGCATCAGGATGAAATACCACTCTGGCCAGTGGAAGGGGGATTCCAGTCCCAATTTCCAAAATTCAGAGGCAATTGCAAGGCTTTTTATGAGTTCCCCTGAATGGGATGTGGAACACATGGGTGCCAAGAGGGGTTGGAGCTGTTGGAACGGTTCAGCCTTCAGCAGCCAATCCTTGAGGGGAATCCCTCTCGGTGAAGGAAACAGAAAGGCAGCCATCTGTTTGAGCTGAGGTCGCTTTAAGCTGGAGGCCTGTTGGAGAGGAAACAAATGCCGTGTTTGGGGAAAGAGCCAGGTTTTACTGGGTAGTGTTTCAGAAACCACTGGACATAGCAGTAATACTCAAGTGGCATGAGCGTTGCTCATCCAGAAATGGACAAAGTCCTGGCCAATTGGCAGAGCGACCAAATGATGGAGAAGCAGTAGAAGGTCTCAGAAGGGACTGGACACAGAGATTGGTGCAGGGAAGAGGAGAGTCAATGCCCAGTTTGTACAGGAGATGAGAACTCTATCACCAGATATTGGACTGGCCTGTGGCTGTCATGAGAGACCTTGACCAATTTGTATGGCAAGATGATGGGGGAGGTGAGTGTCTGATGCCACAGGATACTGCGGCCCTGAACCTTCACAAATCGAATTCATTCCGGAGGCCTGATGGATTTATGGCTGGCAGTTTCCAATTGGCCACTTCTCAAGGTGGTGACAGATGCTGTCTTCAGAACAGCCAATCAGAACTGGCATGGGAAAAGGCAGGAAGTTGACACTGAAGTAAAATGCTCAGAGAATTGATGTGATCGGTCTCTTTCTGAACCATAAAAATTCAGTGGATTAGTTTACACCAGACGCTTAGTGAGCCAGTGGCGCTGTTGCATTGCTCTTATGCAAGATTTCATTGACTGTACGTTTGTAACCATTATGGTACCCACAAACCAGCAACAGCCTGAAGGAATTTCACTCCCTCAATGAATTAATGTTGATATTGGGATTGGGATGACTTTGCCACCCACATCTCCACCAGTTGCATTGGAGATTGGCTGCTGGCATTTTTTTATTATGGGCTGGGATGGTCTCGGCATTTCTTACTAAAGGTGTTTTGCCATTGGTCCCTCTACTACATCTTTATTCGACTGTAATATTATTGTGAATGAGTACTTCCACCTCTCTTCCTTTGTATTCCCTATCCTATCTTTCCTTAATGCCAGATATATTTAGTGCCAAGTGCTGCCCTTTTGTGAGGCAGGTCTCTAATCACACCTCACCATCATATTTCATACCCCTAACCTGAAGGAGGATAGATCCATAACTCGACTACCCACAATGCTCTCTGCCTGAGAAATGTGTTGCAGTGACACCAGCCATTTCTCAAGCTCTGAAACCTGCTGCAATTACTGACGTTTCTTACATGGACCAGTGCCCAAGATATGAGAAGCTTTTGTGAATCCTCACAGGATGTACATTTGGAGTGACATGCTGGCTCAGTGATTAGCACAGCTACCTCACAGCAGCAGAGACCCAGGTTTGAATCCGCCCATTGGTGATGGTCTGTGTGGAACTTGCACGTTCTCCCTGTGTCTGTGTGGATTTCCTGCAGGTGCTCTGGTTTCTTTCCCACAGTCTGAAGATGTGCAGGTTCAGTAGATTGGCCATGTTACATTGCTTGTAGTGTGCGGGCTAAAGAATTAGATATGGGAAATGCAGGGTAACATGGATCTGAGTGGGATACTCTTCAGAGGGTCAGTGTGGACTCGATGGGCCCAAAGGCCAGCTTCGACATTGTAGATGTTCTATGGGTCTGAGTTATTCAGCTTTCATTTGCCATACAATTAGATTCACTACTTAAATAACCACTGTACAGATTTACCCAATCTGAAAATATGTTGCTGGAAAAGCGCAGCAGGTCAGGCAGCATCCAAGAAGCAAGAGAATCTATGTTTCGGGCATGAGCCCTTCTTCCTGAGGAAGGGCTTATGCCCGAAACGTCGATTCTGCTGCTCCTTGGATGCTGCCTGATCTGCTGTGCTTTTCCAGCAACACATTTTCAGCTCCGATCTCCAGCATCTGCAGTCCTCACTTTCTCCCAGGTTTGCCAATCAGCTGGGGAGTCCAAAACAAGAGAGCATAGGTTTAAGGTGAGAGCAGAAAGATTTAAAAGGGACCTAAGGGGCAACCTTTTTGCATAGAGGGTGGTGCGTGTATGGAATGAGCTGCCAGAGGAAGTGGTGGAGGCTGGTACAATTACAACATTTAAAAGGCATCTGGATGGGTATATGAATTGGAAGGGTTTAGAGGGATATGGGCCAAGTGCTGGCAAATGGGACTAGATTAATTTAGGATATCTGGTCGACATGGACTGAGGGGTCTATTTGCGTGCTGTACAACTCTATGACAATGACTCTATAACTGCTTCTCCCATACATTTCATGTGAAATATTCTTAGCTGCACAGAGCTTGAGGGGGATTTACATTAGATTTAAACTGCTCGGTGTGGCCTAGTCGGGGGAGAGGGTGAGGGGAGTAGAGTAGGAAGGTCAGTTTGAAGGGCTCTTGTTGCACAGTGGTAGTGTCCCTATCTCTGAGTCAGGTGGTCTGAATTCAAGTCCTGAAGAAGGGCTTATGCCCGAAACGTCGAGTCTCCTGTTCCTTGGATGCTGCCTGACCTGCTGCGCTTTTCCAGCAACACATTTTCAGCTCTGATCTCCAGCATCTGCAGTCCTCACTTTCTCCCTGAATTCAAGCCCCACCCACCCCAGAGGTCTATATTAACTCCTTAATTGAAAATTCCCTGTAAGGATCAGTTTCTGGAGTGCAGGGAGAAAAACAAAGAAAACAAGGAGACATGACGAGGGAAAATTATGTTATAATGCAAATATTAATGATCAGGAAGGGACTACTTTGAAAGGAGATGCAGTATTGAATAAAATAAAAGACCATTTGCGGTGCTGTAAGAAAGGAGCAGTTATCATGGGCTGAATGGCCTCTTTGTGTGCTGTGTCTTTCCAAGGTTCTCAGTTTTACATAACACGGAATAAAAGGACGACAGCTGTTCAGAACTCCAAGAGCATGCTTTGGCTCCTTGTAGGCTTCCATGAGGTCAGGGGGAGCAGGTGCAGTCGGCTCGCTGGAATCAGAGCGTCTGGATGAACATGGGACCATATCCATCTGAACACACAGTTAATCTGTGAGGTTTCACCTGCAATTCAAAAGGATCACCATTTTAATGAAAGCTGCATTATGAAATATTGCTGTGGCTTTGAACAGCTTCACTATGTCTGCAGCCATTCTGTGAAGTTAGATTCATATTGGGCTCAGTAACTCAGAAATGTCACCTGGCATTCTCCCCTGAGTATTTAAACGCATTTTCTCTCCTTCTAAAGAGCTTTATATTGAATCCTTTATTGTAAAAAATAGTCAGCTCACAGCAGACTAGCCCCTAACAGCAGAGATCCTCCTGTCCCCGCTCTGCTGCAGTTGTCTTGTTGTCTTGCTGTCTTGCTGCTTTCTATGCTCGCTTTGAGCTGAATTTCGGCGGAGAGTTAATACCTATTCTGACAAGTCCTCACGAACATCTCCCAACAGTCAGTGCATCAGAGGTCAGATCAATTTTCCATTGTGTGAATCCAAAGAGAGCCAGGCCATGCACTCAGAGCATGTGCAGATCAACTGGCAGAGGTCTTCTCGGACATCTTCAACCTCTCCCTGCAGCAGGCCACTGCGCCTACCTGTTTACAACAGGGCCAACATCATCCCTGTGCCTAAGGTGGCTCATGCAGTATGTCTCAATGACTACCGTCCAGTGGCCCTAACTTCGGTGGTCAGGTAGTGCTTTGAAAGGCTGGTCATGGCATTAATCAACTTCAGTTTCTCCACTACTCTTGACCCACTCCAATTTGCCTATCGGACCAACAGATCCATGTCAGATGCCATATCACTTGCCCCTCACTCCTCCCTAGAACATCTTGACACCAAGAATAGCTACAAAAGAATCTTACTCATTGACTACAGTTCAGCCTTCAATATTATTTTCCCCTCGAGACTGATTACTAAATTTAGTGATCTCGAATTAGGTCCAACTCTCTGCAACTGGATCCTCAGTTTCCTGACCACAGGCCACAGTCAGTGAAGATTGGCAACAATATTTCATCCTCACTAACACTCAACACTGAAGCCCCCCAGGGGTGTGTACTCAGCCCCCTAGTGTACTCTCTGGATACTGATGACTGCATCGCCAAATACCAGACCAATGCCATTTAGAAGTTTGCTGATGACAGCACCATAGTCAGTTGAATCGCAGATGGCGATGAAACAGACGACAGATGGGAGGTGGCATACCTGGAAAAATGATGCACTGAGAACAACCTAGCCCTCAATGCCGGCAAAACCAAGGAACTCATTATTGACTTTCGGCTGGATGTTACTCATGCGCCCCTACACATTAAGAGTATCAAGCTCCTGGGAGTATTCATCTAAAACAAGCTTTCTTGGACTCTTCATGTGGACGCACTGGTTACAAAGTCCCAACAGTGTCTCTTCTTCCTCAGGCAGGTGAGGAAATTTGGCATGACGCCGAATACCCTTGCCAACTTTTATAGGTGCACCATCGAGAGCATTCTGTCTGGATGTATCACTACCTGGTATGGCAACAGTACCATTCAAGATCGGAGAAGGTTACAGGGAGTGGTGAACTCGGCCTGGACGATTACAAAGGCCAACTTCCCATCAATAGAATCCATCTACCAGGCCCCTGTCAAGGAAAGGCCGCCAGCATTCTCAAAGATCCATCCCACCCTGGCAATGCTTTTCTACAACCTCTACCATCAGGGAGAAGGTACAGAAGCCTGAACACACGCATCAGCCGGTTTCGAAACAGTTTCTACCCGACTGTTGTTAGAATACTGAATGGACTCCAAACTCTTAACATTCACCTGTACCTGTGTTTTTGTTTTTGCCGCTGTTTACCTATTATTTATTTATCGATGCTACTTAACTCTGTGATCTGCCTGTATTGCTCGCAAGGCAAAGCTTTTCACTGTGCCTCGGTACACGTGACAATAAATTCAATTCAATTCAATTCAATTCTGTTCTCATGTGATTTTTCCTTTTGTCTCCCAATTTCCTTATGTGAGGTTGCAATGGCGAACATGAATTTTGACCTGCCAATGTTCATCAAGTAGGTTGAAACCTAGAATTGCTGTTGAGAGCTGGCATAGGCAGCAAAAAGAACAAATATTTGAACAAGGGACTTCCAATATCGTAACAAGCCAAAAACAATGAAGGCCTGGAGAATGTGGGGTTCTAAGATCATGAATAGGTTGGGAAAATAAACAAGAAGGCCAGCTTTTTTATTGAGAGGAATAAAATTCGAAGAGATAGAAGATGTACTTCAGCTATACTTCAGACTACCCGTGGAATCTGTGAACAATTCGGGACACCACATTTAAGGAAAGATATATCTTGTCCTCTAATGGAATGCAGAGTAGGTTTACTAGAAGTAACCTGGCATTGATTAGTCCACTTCTCGAATATTGTGTACAGCTTGGCCTCCTTACTTTAGAAAGGATTGAATATTATCCAGAGTCTATAAGAGGAGGTTCACTCAACTGATTTCTGGGATGTTGGGATTATTTTATGAAGAAATGTTGGAGAGCTTGTTGGCTGTATCCAATGGAATTTAGAAGAATGAGAGGTGTTCTTATTGAAACATATAAGATTCTAAGGGGAAGAGGTGAGGGGATGGATGCTAAAAGGATATTTCCTCCTCTGGGAGAGACTAGGACCAGGGGACACAGTATTAAAGAGCCTTCTGTTTAACCACAGAGATGTGGAGTGTTTTTCTTCTTGAGGATCATTGGTCTAAGGAATTTTCTCCTCACCAAAGCAGTGGAGGCTGGAGATTTTTATTCTTAAAGGGAGCTAAAAGGTCTGGGAGCTTGAAAGCAAAATGGAGTTGATGCCAAAGTCAGATCAGGCATTATTTTATCAGAAGACAGAGCAGTTTGAGGGGCTGAATAGCCTAATCTCACTCCTACTTCATAGATACATGTAGACTCCACAAGTAAATTGTAAAGCTGGGCCTGCATTCCTTAGAATTGAGCAGGTTACCGGATGATCTGACTTAATTCCAAGATATTGTGGAGAATCTATAATGGACAGGGATAGAAATGATGAGTCCCAGTGCCCCTGCCCCAGACCTAACTGAGCACTGTAGTCCCAGAGAACCAAATTCCAGCTGTTGGGCCCTGCTGTAATCCCTATCCCAGGCTTGGGACTGAGACTAGTTTGAGATAAATTACTTTCTCTGGTTGATGAATATAAGGCTAGCGATTGTCTAAAAAAAGAGTCAGACCTTTTAGAAGCGACGTTAAGATATACTTTGATAAAAAGACAGCTATAGAACTTTGGAACTCTCTTCCCCAAATGACAATTAAAACAATGTCAGTTATTCATTTTAAAACTGAGACTGACTGATGTTTCCTAAGCAAAGATATTAACAGAAATGAGACAAAGTTAGATACATGGAGTTAGGTCACAGATCAACCATGATCACACTGAATGATTCAACAGGCTTGAGAGGCCAAATACTTGTACATAGTCCAGCTCTTATTTTCCAACGTTCCCATGACCTCTCGCTGGTGTCCTGGTCAATATTGAAATCTCAATCAATGCTACGAAAACAATACCACATTGCAGTTTGTGAGACCTTGAAATGTCCCTGTTGACTGTTACATTTCCTATTTTGGGATAATAGTTATATTTCAGAAGCATTACATTGACTGTAACACTTTGGGACTTTGTAAAAGGTTCAATATAAACAAACGTTTTTTAAAGTAATGATATTGGTCAATGCTGATGCTTACTTTATCAGAGCAGGAGCACAGAGTGGAGATACTGAAACCTGGTTATTAATGAGGAACAAGTGCTAACTTGGAAATTTGGTGCAGAGAAGTTTGGAAGTATAGTTTGTGTAACTTCTATCAGATTCCATTAACAGGTGAGTGTTTAAAGGCATTATTAGGTGAATGTGTAAATGATTAGTTGATGAGTTTTATGATTGTATGCACCTAAACAGGGATGGTTGTTTAAACAAACAATTGGGCAATGTAAGTATTGAATTAAATTGAATTGAATTGAATCATTTATTGTCATGTGTATTCAGTATGAATACAGTGAAAAGTGTGTACTGTCATAATGCATAGGGGCCATTCACATTAACTTATAAAAAAAATTAAAGAGAGATAAACTTAAAGAGAGTCCAACTTTTCCTTCTCTGCTGCTACAGACTGGCTTCAGGCTCCACCAGCTCATCTGGTTAAACTATTTAAGTAACAATAAGTCATAGTTTTAAAGGTGAAATAGTATTAATTACATAAAACACTATAAATGACAGGATAAGCAATGTTTTGGAGCTACAGCACATAAGAACTGAACCAACGCATTTAACAATGAACATAAAAAGAAAACCATAGTATAGTTACAATAAGGTTACATGGATTTACAAAAGGTTTGACAAATTTATTGGAGCTTTTTAAGAATGTATCACTTGGATAGGCAAAGGCGAATCTGAATTTTCAAAAAACATTTGATAATGTGCCACGCAGATGGTTAATGCACAGGATAAGGTTGTAGCATGGATAGAACATAGGGTACTGGAAGCAGAGAATCGGGATAAATGAGGCATTTTAAGGTTGGCAAGCTGTGATGAGTGGACTGCCACAAGTATCAATTTGGGGGACTTAACTGCTTATAATCTAAAATAATGACATAAACAGAATAAACACGAGAGCAATACATCCAGATACTTTTAATCAACCTGCTCAGAAATGTCATGGCGCATTTCAGAAGTAAATGGGACTTGGACTCAAGTAAATGGCACTTTCTAAAATAACTAAACTTTCTGATGATGCAAAGCCAAGAAGGAATGCAAGCTGCAAGGAGCAAGAGACTGCAAAGAAGTATGGGTAAGCTAATGAATGGGCTATAAAGTGGCATCTGGAGAACAAAGTCGGAAACTGAGGTTATTCACTTTGGTCATAAGAATAGACAAGCAGAATATTTTTAGTATGTGTGAAAGTTGTAACTGTTGATGTTCAGAAAGATTTGGGTGTACTCAAACAGGGGATGCAAAAGTCAACATACAAGTACAGCAAGTAATTCAGAAGGCAAATGGAATCTTGTTCTTTGATGTACAGGATTTGAGTAGAAGAATAAGAAGACTGTAAAGCTACAACTGTGCTGAGATATTGATTCTCACTGGCTAAGGAATGTAGGACACAGGAGGATAGTTTCAGAATAAGGAGCCAATTGTTTAGGACTGGGAGGAAGAGAAATTTGCTCACACAAAGGATTATAAATCTTTGGCATTCCTAGAATCCCTACAGTGTCAAAAGAGGCCATTTGACCCAACCAGCCCACACTGACTCTTCAAACTCACCCCTCTACCTTGTAACCCTGAATTTCCCATGGTCATTCCATCCAGCATACACATTTTTGGACTGGGAGAGGAAAGCCACACAGACAATGTGCAAATTCCACACAGAGTTACATGAGGCTGGAATTGAACCTGGGTCTCTGGCACTATGAGGCAGCAGTGCTAATCACTGAGCCATTGTGCCACCATTCTCTACAACTGAGGGTTGTGAATGCTTCATCATTGGATATATTGAACTCTGGCAGAGACAAATATTTGGTGTCTTAGTGAATCAAGGTAGGAAGCAAGAAACTATAATTAAAGACCATAATCAGTCTCAGTATTACTGAATAGCCCGGCTCCAAGTTCTTACCAAAACCAGGAATTAATACATCTGGGGTTAAACTATTTAATGTAACAATAAGTCATAGTTGCAAGTTTCACATTTTTGTAGCTTTGTGTTGATAAAAATTGGATCATTGGGTTATGGAGTTCAAACAGAGAGTCAGTCAGCAGCAATTAGCCATATCCCACCATATTGAAGCTCCCTGAGATTTCACGGCATCTAACAATCTCCTAATGCTCAGGATAAAAATTCACTGCCTCACCCAATCTTTCTGATTAATTCCATTTCTGGAGTAGTTAAAGTCCTGCGAAGAAAATCAATTCCTCTTTTCGACAGCTATTTCCTAACTGCTGTGCGTACAGTCTTAAATGGATTCATCATAAAATAATCTAGCTGAGAAATTGCTATCAAACTCCCTTACATTGTTCGCCATTCATTTGTACAAACAATTTGTTTTTATGGGGAATGCATTTTGAAAATGTGTCAGGAAAGTGGAAGAGTGTCATGGAAATATTTAGAGTTCTTTTTATTACTGTGTTTTCATTAAGGGAGTAGTCACTTTACATTATTGCTTTATTCTATTATATTGCCATGTGTTTGATAGCAGTGCTCACTGAGTTGGAATTGGAGGATATGGTGTGATAAACTGGGTTGGGGAGGGTGGTGCAGTAGTTGGAATAACGAAGGTGTGGGATGATTGGGGAGACAGAATCCTCTGTGTTTTTAAATTGAAGCAATGAAGGTGAAGATTAAGATTTGGACCAACACAGCACCATGCACAGCATCCCAAAACCACCTTACAGACAACATTTGAAGTGTACTTAATCATGTAAAATAACGTGGCAGTTAATTTGAACAGAGCAAGCTCCCCCAAACACTAGCATGGCAGTGACCTGGACCTTTAGTTTTTGTGATGTTGATTGCATGATAACAATGGGCCAGGACGTCCATGAGATTTCCACTGCTCTTCACAGAATCATGGGATGTGATTTGGCCCATTGTGCCTACACTGGCAATTCAAATGAGCCTCCTTACATATGGCCAACCCCCTGCCTTTCTTCCCTCATTCTTTGTCGTGACTGGAACCAGGTGGATCTTATTGACTATGAGATCTTTGTTTGGGGTTGTTACCCTGGGGCATTTGGGGAGCCCTAGGAAGACAGGCAGGAGGCTGGAGGAACATAGCAAATCGAACAGCAACAGGAGGTGGAGAAGTCAATGTTTCGGGTATTAACCCTTCTTCAGAACTGGGGGTGGGGGTGAGGGGAACTGCAGATAAAGGGAGATGGGGGAGGGTTTTGGGTGGGAAGAGGGGCAGAGTGGCCTCCCTTCCATTCCACTTACTGACCCTTCCTTCCAGCTTACCATCCTGATTCATTTCCCCTATTGACCAGCCAGGCCATATCCTCTACCTGTGTTCACCTATCACTCTGCCCCTCTCCCCACCCAAAACTCTCCCGCACCCCCACTTTATCTGTAGCTCCCTTACCCCCACCCCTAGTCCTGAAGAAGGGTTATACCTGAGACATTGATTTCTGCACCTCCTAATGCTGCCTGGCTTGCTGTGTTCTTCCAGCCTCCTGTTTATCTATGTTGGATTCCAGCATCTGCAGTTTTATTGTCTCTAATCAGGGAGCCCTGGCTGACAGGGATTCAGAATCTCCTCACTTCAGGGACTGACTCTGAGCTGGCCTGGCCACAAGCAATATGCTGTGCACATGTAAATAACGGGTGACTAGATGATGGGATATGAGTCTCTGTGCAGTTACTTCACCTTGCTTATTATGTGTATCCAAATAACCACCCAAGGCCCTCTTAACTGCTTTAATTGAATCTGCTTCCATCATGTTTCCAGGCAGTATGGTCTGTACTCTAACTACTCATTGTGGGACAAAGGTTTCTCTCACTTCAGCCTTGCACCTTCTGAACATCACTTTAAATCTCTCAGTCTTGTTCCTTTTACAAGTTGGAATAGCTTCTCTCTATCTATTCCATCTGGCCCACTCACAATTTTGAAAACCTCTGTCAAACTTTCTCTCAGCCTTGCTGTCTCTGAGCAGAACAGTCCCAATTTCTTCACTTTATCTTCTTTGAATGGCCGCTGTGAAATTGCTTACATTTACCTGAGAAAGGAGAGAGATCCTCAGTTATAACATGACATTCGTATGGCACGACTGTGGGCTTGTGGCATAACGGTAGTGCATCTAACTCCAGATCCGAAGGTCGTGTGCTCAAATCACGTCAGGCTTGCTAACGCTCCATTTCAGATTCCAGCCTCGGGCAGACTGTCTACGTGGAGTTTGCACATTCTCCCCATGTCTGCGTGGGTTTCCTCTGGGTGCTCCAGTTTCCTCCCACAGTCCAAAGATGTGCAGGTCAGGTGAATTGACCATGCTAAATTGCCCGTAGTGTTAGGTGCATTAGTCAGAGGGAAATGGGTCTGGGTTGGTTACTCTTCGGAGAGTCGGTGTGGACTTGTGGGGCCAAAAGGCCTGTTTCCACACTGTAGGGAATCTAATCTACTAATCTAATCTACAAACTTTGGGCGATATTTAAGTGCATGTTTCGGTTCTGTGCTCAAATCCACAAAACTGCATATCGAAGCAAGTGTACTGTTCCAAGAAACAGCTGAGGTTTTGATAACTATGGAGGGCCCAGGTTTCTCTTGCTCTGATAAGCCTCCAAGAAAAGTTTGCATTTTTCCCCTCACTTGTGATTTCCAGCAGTATGCTCACCATGAGATTCTCATCAGATATCTGGGACTGAAATGATCCGAGGGAGAGATTTTCTCAATTTCGTTTATGGTCTGGATTTATTGATACGCATAAAATGAAGCAAGCTCCAGATAGTAAATGTTGTAAAGCAATTTTATTGAAAAGAAGATTGCCACAGGAGAGAGACAAAATATTGTGAGAGTTGCAGTGGAAAGATCTGCAATTTATACACAGTCGGGATTTATGTGGATGGGTGAAAAGTGGAGAAAATCAGGCACATAAAGACAAGGTAAATGGAGTTAGAACAAAGTGAAACATAGGAACAGTACAAGGCCATTCAGCCCATTTTATCAATAATTTAGCTCATAGCACGACAACATGATCAGGGAGCGATATCCATAAGAAATAATTTGCATTGTTACCATTACATTTGCAGGGCGCAATCAAACGAAACAATTCAAATGCAAATATATTTTATGATTTGTTGAAATACATTTTTGATTGGCAGATCTTGTTGAATTATTGAGATGATTTGAGTCACTATGTTCCTGGTCACTGTTTGAAGGTATATATTAAGCTATCTTTTCTAAAATAAAGAGCCTGTTTGGAGGGGTGTGGTGGATAGAAGTAGATTGAAAGAAATTGTAGCGAAGCACACATAACATTTCTATTTCTCTAATTGCTGTGTAGGTGCATTCAGGACATAATTATTTCAGGAGATATTCCATTTTATTTGCTTATTTCATAGAGTAGGATCCCTACAGTGTGGAAGCAGGCCATTTGATCCATCAAGTCCACATCAAACCTCTGAAGAGCCTCCTACCCACACCCACAGCCTACTCTATCCCTGTAACTCAGCATTTCCATGGCTAACCCACCCCTAACTTGCACATCCCTGGACAGTATGGGCCAATTTTGCATGGCAAATACACCTAACTTTCACAACCCTGAACAGTATGGGCCAATTTAGCATGGCAAATACACCCAACTTGCACATCTTTGGACTGAGCGAGGAAACTGGAGCACCTGGAGGAAACCCACACAGACACAGGGAGAATATGCAAACTTCATAAAGAAAAGTTAAAAATCACACACACCAGGTTATAGTCCAACAGGTTTAATTGGAAGCACACTAGCTTTCGGAGCGATGCTCATTCATCAGGTGATCAGGACAATCAACTGATGAAGGAGTGACGCTCCGAAAGCTAGTGTGCTTCCAATTAAACCTGTTGGACTATAACCTGGTGTTGTGTGATTTTTAACTTTGTACACCCCAGTCCAACACTGGCATCTCCAAATCCATAAAGACAGTCACCCAAAGCTGGAACCGAACTCGGGTCTGTAGTGCTGTGAGGCAGCACTGCTAACCGCTGTGCCACTGTGCTGCCCAAAGTTTTGTGTTGGATCCCTTATGCCCTCTACTTCTCCTTGTCCTTATACTTTACCTCATGCCCTTCCCAGCAACCATTCTACTATTGCCCCATATCATTGATACTCTCCCTTGTCCATTTCACATTCCCCAAATCTTCAACCCTTCCTCAGTCTTAAAACTTCCACTAACTTCCTGCTTTGCAGCCTCAGTCTTTCGAAATACTTGCTGAGTTCAGACTGTTTTTAGTCACTTAACCAAAGAAGCACATTGAAACTGACTGTTCTATCTGATCCTCCCCATTGATCCATGAAGGGATCAGTGTTGCTTGTGGCTGTGCTCATTATCCATTATCTGGATCAGTATCTGCCTTGTGCTACGTTCATGGTTATGTCTGCCCCCTGACCATGTGTGCGGGCCCCCATGCTCAGCGGGGATTTCATTACACTCATTGCTGCACCAATCTCACACAACATCCTCCCTATTCCCTTTTTGTTTTGGTGTCATAACATCTGCAGTTTACAAGAAGGTTGCATTTGTGATTCATCCCCTTGGTCAAAGTGAAACCAAGATGATTCTGGAAAGGAGAGTGCGATTGGATTTCACAGCTGTGAGGTTATTTTTTGAGAAATGAGCCAGTTATTCAAGCTTGCTCAATAACTGACAAAGGCAGGTAAGAGCTAATTGAGAGTGTCAGGTCGCTGCAGACTTCATGCAGTGCCCTGAGTTCAGCCGAAGAAAGTAGAGCTCTCTTTGAAAAACATTAATTTTCTGTTTAGCAGTAAAGGGACAGAACTCCTGGAGCTTTTGATAGAGCAATGCGAGAGCTAACTAAAATGGACTGAAAACAAAGCTGTGTGAACAGGAAGGGTTGTGCATGTGTTGGTTGACTGAAAAGCAATCCTGGCAAGTCACACCATCAGGACTGTTGTCATCTGAGGAAGAAAAGGTTCATGGAAGTCTGCTTTGTCCATGTAAATTAGATCCAGGGGACTTGGATGGAATAAAGCTACCAGTGAAAGCAATGTAAAGGACACATTTAGTGACTGTACGTACAGCAGTGCAGTGTTTGATGTGCCCTGGGGTTTGTGAAGGAGTGATGCTGAAAATTGCATGGGAATTACCTTGTAGTACCAACTATTTAAAATTGAATTATTTCTTTCTATTCAGGTACCATTTGCTGTTAAAGCTTCCTGAGCTTATGCCAATTTTTGGGCTACTTATTACAATAAAGATTATATATTCTGAAATCTTGTCCATTGGAGTCATTCGGGGATTCATTTCTTTTGAGTTTATTGGTCTTTAAGTGATTTGTAACATACTGTTTTGTTGTTTCACTTAGAATATTGTTGTGTGTGCAGATCAAGCCCGCCATCATAGATAAATAGCAGTCCTTCTCCTCTTTCAGTTCCTTAGGCAATAAACGATAGCATTGACTGCAAATCTATTCTCCCTGTGAACAGAAAGAGATTGAGCCCAACAAGGTCATTTCAAAAGAAACCAGTCTAATGTAAGTGTTATGTTGAGTCTGGTTCTGCTCATTGTGTATTTTAACTTAGCTCCTTAGTGCACAATCTTTGTCAGCTTATTTTGCTTGTCTACTGCTTCTTAGAGAATATCCATGTTACTCTGGGCCTGTTACTCTAATCCATCAGATAACTGTTCTTTCTGCATATGCACATTCAAACAGTGAGAGTTGGCTGTCAGACTGTTTCTACACAACAGTGACTGCTGTTTGAAAGTACCTTGCTGGCTTTAATGTGCTTTGGTAATGTCTTCAGCTTGTGAAAGTTGTGAAATAAATGCAAGTCCAACGCTAATCCTTTGTTGGAGCAACAGAAGAAACCCTGCACCTGACACCAACATTCAGCACACATTAGATGACAGTGATCCATTGTATTCCTACCCTGTTTAGTCTAGAGGCACTCAATTCATCTTGCCCTGCCATCTCCAGTTGACAGCTGATCGGTGTTTGACCTGGATGATCTTATTCAGTTCAGATCCAACATTGGCAAGCTGGTCTCCAGGCTGCTTAGGTTCTCCACATTCCTCACTCTCTCCACACCAGACGGCAGGGCACCTGCTACCAGCCCTGCCTATCCTGGAGATTAATCACCCAGGGTTAACTATGTCGCTAGGTTTCGGGTTAGGTCCTCAACTTTGGCTGATATTAGTAAGGAGAGTTAAAGCACGCCTTGTGAAGCAGATCACAATGCAAATAACAGCAGCAATGAGAAAGAAAACATTTCACACAGCAGTATATCTTTTGATGCTGAGCGTGGTTTGTGTTATCACAAGGCTGGTAGGGTCCGGTTCTGCACATTGAAGGGTTGGTGATCCACGTTTCTGTTCTATTTGGTGTTAAATTGCACTCAACATATGGTAGGTTTGCAGCCACCATCCTCTCACTGTCGGGGTCTAAAGGGGCCTGTTTGATCCAGTGTCATCAAAGAACATCATTTCCTGATCTAATCAGAAGAGGCTCGTGTATTGAACAGGATTCTGGATCAGTGGTGCTGGAAGAGCACAGCAATTCAGGCAGCATCCGAGGACAGGAAGTAGCCTATTGTGTAATAGCCAGTATTTACATGTTACATTGATATGATAGCTATTTTTACAGAGCATCTGGATGCTGGGTGCCACCTCTTTGAGATCTTGAGCTGTTCTGTCCACAGGATCATTTGATATTATCATAGTGGGTGACACCTAAGGCACTTCTCAACATTAAACCTTCCAAATCCTTATTTCACAATCTCTGCAGGTAGCCTGAAGCCTATAATGGCTTTGCCCCTGACCATGAATGACTGCTGTTTGACTACAGAAGGTTCTGCAAATTCTTTTATCTACATCACTGCACATATACAGTTCCCCAGAATGACAGTTCTCATTAGTAAAGACTAATCAATCCTGATGAAGGGCTTTTGCCTGAAATGTCGATTTCGCTGCTCCTTGGATGCTGCCTGAACTGCTGTGCTCTTCCAGCACCACCAATCCAGAATCTGGTTTCCAGCATCTGCAGTCATTGTTTTTACCTAATCCTTTCTTCATAGTCTGTTGGACATGACGGTTGATGTCACCGTGACATTAATGTTATACATTACCCTCTCATAAATGATACAGGTGAAAATGTTGGGGGGAAATGTTAAACAAATTTGCAGATGACAACAAGTTTGGTCAGGTGGTTATTCATGAAGACAATGTAGGTTACAGGAAGATATAGATGGATTGGTCAGATGGGCAGTGCAGAGGCAGATGGTATTTAACCCTGATAAATGTGAGGTGATGAACCTTGGAAGAAACAAAATGAGGGAATAATTAATGAATGGCAGGACATTGGGTAGCTCAGAGGAACAGAGGGATCTTGGGTAATTATGCACAGCTCACTGAAGTTGGCTGAGTACATGAATAGGATGGTTGAGAATGCATTTGGGACATTTGCTTTCATCAGTCGTGACATAGTGTATAAGAGCAAGGAGGTAAATGTTGGTGTTGTACAGAGTGTTGGTCAGGTCACAGCTGGAGTGCTGTACACTTCTAGTTACCTCATGACAGGAAGGATGGACAGCACTCGAGGGGGTACAGTGGAAGTTCAGCAGACTATGCCTCAGAAAGAGAAATTGGTCTGTAAGGAGAGAGTAGGTGGGCTTGGATTTTTTTTATAGAGCAGCAAAGACTTGGGGGAACAGCATTGAGATGTCTAAGCTTATGCAGGGTATGGATAGGATGAGTAGGGAACAGTTTTTCCCCTTGATTGAGGGGACAATCACGAGGGGGTGTAGCTTTAGGATTCAGTGGATTCAGAAGGGAGTTGGGATAAACGTTTTCACTCAGAGGCTGATGAATGGGAGGTCAGGTCAGCCCCTGCGGGCCCAGCTGTGATGCTTGGTGAGACATTCCCATGGTTTGTGTTTGTTCTCCCTAATGGAGAGAAGACCATAACGGGAGCACCAGGTACGGTAAACTAGGTTGGAGGAGTGGCAGGCGAACCTCTGTCTCACCTGGAAGCACTGTTTGGACCCCCTGGATGGGGCTCTCACTTCCCAGTCACCACCCATTTTAACTCCAAAAGAGAAAATGCTGGAAAATCTCAGCAGGTCTGGCAGCATCTGTACGGAGAGAAAAGAGCTGACGTTTTGAGTCTAACTGACCCTTTGTCAAAGCTCATTTCTTTGGGCAAGAGTTCTCCCCCTGCTCCACAGATCCTTTCGCATCCCTCCAACGTTCCACCTCTAATTGGACATCCCCGCCAGAACAATTTCCAATTGTCGACGGGACATTGGCCGCCTGAATTTCTCTGCCCCTCTTACCCATTCCAACCTCTCTCCATCCGAAATTTCTGCCCTTCGCTCCCTTAGGTCCAACCCCAACCTTGTCATCAAACCTGCTGACAAAGGGGATGCTGTTGTTGTCTGGCGTACTGACCTCTACCTCGCAGAGGCTGAGCGCCAACTCTCAGATCCCTCCTCCTACCTCCCCCTGGAGCATGACCACACCACTGAGCATCAAGCCAAAAAAACCCAGCTTTGACAAACGGTCAGTTAGACTCGAAACGTCAGCTCTTTTCTCTCCTTACAGATGCTGCCTGACCTGCTGAGATTTTCCAGCATTTTCTCTTTTGGTTTCAGATTCCAGTATCCGCAGTAATTTGCTTTTACCCATTTTAATTCCCCTTCCCACTCCATTTCCAACATGATTATCCTTGGCCTCCTCCTTTGGCATAATTAGTCAAATTGCAAATTGGAGGAAAAACACCTCATCTTCTACCTGAGCAGTTTACAGCACAGAGGACTCAACATTGAGTTCTCCAATTTCAAATAACCCCCCTTCCCATCACCTGACTCTCCAGTTCTCCAATTTTAAATAACCTCCCTTCCCATCCTCTGACTCCCTTCCCAGCCCCTCCCGGTCCTTTCCATTCCTCTCATCAACCTTTCCTTCTAGCCACCAACTGGATTCATGCATACCTCCCATTGACCAATCAGGTTGTACCCTCTACCTGTGTTCACCTATCCCCACCTCACTACCCTGCTCCCACCACCCGCTTTATCTGCTGCTCCCCTTACACCCATCCCCAGTCCTGAAGAAGGGTCATACCTGAAACACTGACTTCTCCACCTCCTGATGCTGCCTCACTTGCTGTGTTCTTCCAGCCTCCAGCATGTCTACCTAAAGTGAACGTTTTATGGCTGTAACTCCATGTGGGAATATATATCGTGAAAGTCCTCTGTTTTAATATTGACAGAAAATTGTTAAAAATCACACAACACCAGATTATAGTCCAACAGGTTTAATTGGAAGCACTAGGTTTCAGAGCGCTGCTCCTTCATCAGGTGGTTGTGGAGTATAAGATTTTAAGATACAGAATTTATAGCAAAAGTTTACAGTGTGATGTAACTGAAATCATATATTGAAAAATACCTTGATGGTTTGTTAAGTCTCTCATCTGTTAGAATGACCATGATAGTTTCACTTCTTTCACATGTAAATTGCAAAACGTTTTTCAAAAGTTACATTCTCAAGTGAACTTTAACAATTGGCGTCAGCACTGATAATGGTCATTCTAACAGATGAGACACTTAACAGACAACCAATGTATTTTTCAATGCATAATTTCAGTTGCATCACACTGTAAACCTTTGCTATAAATTCTGTGTCTTACAATTGTGTCCTGCACAACTACCTGATGAAGGAGCAGCGCTCCGAAAGCTAGTGCTTCCAATTAAACCTGTTGGACTGTAACCTGGTGTTGTGTGATTTTTAACTTTGTACACCCCAGTCCAACACCGGCATCTCCAAATCATGACAGATATTTGTACGGACTGTGAATACACAGAGAGAAGGAAAGAACTTGGACTTCATCACCCCTTCCCAAGATACCCGGTAATCCGTCTTTACTTTTCACAGAGAAAGATGGCAGCCAAGTTGTATTCAAGAAGGTTCCCCCAAGACAGAGATTTACAAAGAAGCAGCTGATGTTTAAAGAAGGGATAAAAACCAAAAGAACTCAGATGTTGAAAATCAGAAACAAAAACAGAAATTACTGGAAAAACTCAGCAGGTCTGGTAGGTCAGTGGAGAGAAATCAGATTTAATGTTTCAGGTCCAGTCCTCATAACAGATGGTAGCTCGCAAAATGTTGGTTTTTATGCAGAAGGTAGGGAGGGGGAAAGGAGTCAGTGATAGATGGAGATAGAGCCCAAAGAGAGAGAAAAACAGCTGGAGAGACAAAGGAGTGGATTACAATCTGGCTGGGAGTGTGAATAGCTATGAATGGGGACTCTAGTGGCTAACAATGGGTTGTGTGTAATTGCAGACTATGTGATAACAAGGGCTAGGGTGTGGGGGTTGGGGTAAGGATATGGGAGAAATTCAAGCCCAAAATTGTAGAACTCAGTATTGAGTCCAGAAGGCTTTGTAGTTCCCAAGTAGAAATGAAGCTCTGTTCATGTTTGCACTGAACATCATTGACATGTGAGGGGAAGGAACATGTACTAGGTGGTGGCATCACATTGGAGGTGGCGGAAATGATGGCTAATGATCCTCTGGATTGTTATTGCATGGTCTGCTATTACAAACAACCCATTTCTGGCCATTAACTATCCCCATTAATAGCTAATCATTCTATTAGCAGATCATTATCTGTCTGTCCAACTATTCCTCTCTCTCTTTGAGGTCTAGCTCCACCTATCATTTACTCCTTAACCCCTCCCCTACCCTATCTTCTGCATAAGCCAACTTTTTACTAGCTACCACCAGTTCTGAGGAAGGGTCACTGGGCCTGAAATGTTAACTCTGATTTCTCTCCACAGGTGCTACCTGACCTGCTGAGCCTTTCCAACAATTTCTGTTTCTGTTTTAAAGGACAGATATTGCCATGTCACCAAGGAAGGTAGTGTCATTGCGCCTGGAGGGACGTTGCCATGACAGCAAGAGGAAATATTGGTCGTGACATCTGCTCTTCAAACTATGCCGTAGGATTTATTTTTAAAAATTACTGAGCAGGCAGTGGTCGTCTGGTAGATCGCATGATTTAACTTGTAAACTGAAAGGTGTTACTTTCACCAATACAGCCTTCCCCTGCACTATCCTAAAATATCATGAACAATAATATGCTTTGGGTCCATACTGGCCTCCAAGGTAATACTTTCTGATTCTGTTTTTGAGTGAGCGAGGCTGACACCCACAGTTGTATATTGATGTGTTTTGCTAGCAATGTTACCACCATTCAGATGTGTCATTGAGTACAAATCCCCACAGGGATTTAGCTTCACATAGATTCATAGCAAAAGGCTTTATTCCTGCTGACAGCTGGATCAGAGTTTAATCTGTATATTCTCGACCATGAAAGGGTTTTAAAGCTTGTCACTTTGCTGTTGCAAGAATAAAAAATATTTTGATTTCCTTCTTGTATGTTTCCCTATCTTGTACGCAGTGGTTTCAGCGGTGATAATAGGTGGGAGATTACTGTCATTTAAGAAACATGCACACACAAACATGAGTGTCAAAACTGGATTGTGTTCACTTGTTTCATTAAATTAATGCAAATTGGCCCAGTTGGACACATTTCACTCAAAGGACTGAGGATGATGGTGCAGAATGGAACAATACAGCTTACAAAGAATTTAGCTTAAATTAGATTAGATTCCCTACAGTATGGAAACAGGCCCTTCGGCCCAAGTCCACACTGACCTTCCGAAGAGTAACCCACCCAGACCCATTCCCCTACCTTATATTTACCCCTGACTAATGCACCTAACGCTAAGGGCAATTTATCAAGGCCAATTCACCTGACCTGCACATCTTTGGACTGTGGGAGGAAACCAGAGCACCTGGAGGAAACCCACACAGACACATGCAAACTCCACACAGACTGTCGCGCGAAGCAGGAATCGAACCTGGGACCCTGACACTGTGAGCCACCGTGCCGTCCATTTATTATAATTTAATATAAGTTATTATATTAGCTAATACAACTTACCTTTATTTCATTGTTTTTATGATAATAAAATGCCCTTAGGCTCTTTTTGGAGAAGGACAGCAAACAGTAACATTTTGAGTGAATGTATACAGTAAGGAAGGTATAGCAGAGGGGAGCAGCATAAGGACATTTCTCTGATTGGTGTTGTAAAGCCTTTATTTCAACGTGTTAACATTTCTACTACATTAGAGAAACAAAGAAGTACCCCCTTGTCAGCATGTTGAATGTTACTAATACCATCTACACTTGTCCTGGGAAAACTCTATTATTCATTATGTTTATAGGTTTCAGGTAAGGGGCAGGAGGTTTAGAGGAGATTGAAGGAGAAATATTTTCACCTAGAGGGTGATGGGTATTTGGGACTCACTGCCGGGAGTGCTGGTAGAGGTGGGAACCATCAAAAATTTTAAGAAGTATTTAGATGAACCCTTGAAATGTCACAGGATACAAGGTTACAGGAACAAGGCTACAAGCTGACATCACCACAGGAAATGACATCACCAACTCAAGGAAACCTAAACACATAAATTGAAAATGGGTCACTAACATTCACTGGAGGCTCGCTGATAATGTTACTAAGTATGATGATGGAATGTCGGAAATTGAACCTTCCAGCTCAGTGAGCAAACCTACATCCAGAACCTCAACCTGAGCTACAAATCTTCTCAATACTCCCTAATACAAGGCTACAGATAAGTTCTGTGAATTAGAAGTAGATAGGTGCTTGATGATCAGGAACGACTGAAGGGCCTCTTTCTGCCCTGTAATACTTTATGATTCAATGACTGTATGTTATAGGTGTCATTGCCACTCCTGAACTCCAATGGTATTGCTCAAATTGAACTAGCTTGGATCGATGAACTAAATATGAAGGCTTGACCCAACTCTGATATCTCAGTTTGTGTGTACAATGGACATTTCAACTTAGTGACTTGAAGTCATATACTAGATCGATAAGCCAAATGCCATCTCACTCCAGCAGCTGTAAATAAAGCCAAAACACTCCTTGTTGAGTGAAGCTTTTGGGGAATTGAAGCTCAATACCAAAGGATCAAAGGTGCCCTGAATGTCACCCCAGGTTGGTGGTATGACAAGAAGACCTAGGCTGAGTTTAGCCTGGGGTCTACCTGTTGGACATGTTGTTAACCCAAGCTGATATAAGGTCTTAATTTTCAAATTGCTGAAACTTTAAGACTGACGCTAACCCTTCTAAAACAAGCAGCAAAAATTATACTCATCAGGAAAAGCATTGCCTTAAATGACAGAAATGGAAAAATGTTCCATTTCTTATTGTCAAATCTCTTGCCAAGGTGGAATGAAACTGTGCAAATAATCAGAAAATGCAGTAAGTGCTTTTCACAATCTCAGAACCTATTTTCTCTCCAATCAAAACTGTAAAAAGGCAGGCGACTGTGATGAAGCTGGAATAACAATGTTTCGCTCGTTTAAATTATTAGCTTTCAAAGAAATACAATTGGTAGAGTAGTCAGGCCTACTGTTCTGTCGAGTATGTGATTCCTTGGTTGCTAAGTGATTGTGAGTGATGGGATTTCACTGTTTGTTCAGAGCCTCATTTACTGTCAAAGGACTTTAAAGATATTGCAAGTAACTACGCCTGATGAAACAAAGGCTAAAATGTTTCGGTGTTATTGAGGGTTACTGCTTGTTTCCAGTGTTGGGAGATTGCATGGTTCTAGTTATTTTTGCCCAACGTTCCTCATCTTTTGGAGGTGCCAGTGTTGGACTGGGGTGTACAAAATTAAAAATCACACAACACTAGGTTATAGTCCAAAAGGTTTATTTGGAAGCAGTATAAAGCTAGTGCTTCTAAATAAACCTGCTGGACTATAACCTGGTGTTGTGTGAGTTTTAACTTTGTATCCCTCACCTTGGTATACTCCCTGCAAAATATAAACTTCAAATGTATCAGTCCCAGATTTTTTTTAAGTTTTGAAGCTTTCTCCTCTGTCTATTGGACTCTGGACAACATATTGTGGCACCACAGAAAAGGCTAGACAGCACTGGCTACGGTGTTCATCTGGTACACCTTGACATTGTCAGACAAGATAGATAAACTGACTGACCTTTTCCTGCCTGTGGTTTTCGTGCATTACAAAGTTTTACCAAAGCAATTAGGTGTGTGGTTTGTACTACAGAGTCAGCATTCTCCGGGAATTGACTGAGGTTACATGAAAAAGAGGATGAGCATAATCTTCATTCTCTGCAAAATTTAAACAACAACTCTAATAACCAGAGAGCTCTGTGGGAATTAAGATGGTAGAAGTCAAGCAATGGCTCCCCTCGCCACCTCAGGACCAAGAGCAGACACTTTGCTAGTAGTATAGGAAATTAAACAGCCAGGACACAAGGTTAGTCGGAAGAGCAGAGTACAGACAGATGGACCTATATATGGGGAAGCATCTCTGTCGAATTTTAACATTTTCAGGAGAACGGAGGGAGAAGATTCATTAATATGGAAGTTAAACAAAGTTGGATATCAAAGCTAAGAAACTTAAAAGTGGGGGAGAGATCAACCATGATTAGAAATACGAGCCAGGGAATTTACAAAGAGAATGTCAGTGAAAACAACATGGCATCAGATTGACTTATAGTGCTTATGTTGACTAAGGTTATTTTTCATAGTTTTACACTATGTCGTCAACACTGAAGCTTAATAGAGCTCACAATTTGTAACATTTCCTATTCTGCCTTGCTTGTGGGAATTCGGTGTTGTGATATGTTTCCTCCAACCCACATAAGACAGTATCCAAAGAGAATTACCACATTCCTGCTGCTTTATTACTTTCACTCCAGCTCGTTTGGAGAATCTTGCTAGACTCGGGAAAGTGAAAGTATGCTTCAGTTACATGCCCATTGTCAGAAGTCTTTTCGCCTGCTGACTGAAACTCTCAGATAATTTGGTCTGTCATGTCTGAGCTACATATCTTGGACTAGTTTTAGCAATGGAGCAGGAGAGAGTAAAATACATTAGTCCTACAATCTTTATCTGCTGAATTGCTTCAGGGAAGAATTGTAATAGTAATTGTGCATTGATGTAAATGCATCTGAATGATGTCAATGTGGCTTTTGAAATATTTTCTTGTCCCCTAAAGGTGTTTTCTCTTCTGAGGTACTGAATAATAGGTATTAGCTGACTGTAGTTTCTGTTACAGTTGACCTTTGCTCAGGTATGGATTAGTCAATGGGTATCAGCAGAGGTTTTGACGACATGGCCCATTACTAACAAGCACAGTTCCTTTCAATGCTTGTGTTCATTTTCTATAGGCTCATTTCACAGCATATGACCCTTGATAATGATTCGGCAAAGACGCTCTATTTTCTTTTCTTCCAGGCTCAGGGACAAAGATTGTCTCTTTCCAATTGCCCTGGCTGAAAACAATTGATAAGTCTCTTCAACTCATGGACAGTGAAAGCAGAGAATGAGGTCATTTGGCTCATTGTGTCCAAACTGTTCAACAAAGATCTGACAACACTCATCCCGTTTCCCTCCCCTGGAGATGTTGGCAAGTGAATACCTAAATACTGTTAAATGTTGCAAGAGTGGAAAAGCGCAGCATCCAAGGAGCAGGAGAATCGACGTTTCGGGCATGAGCCCTTCTTCAGGAATGGAGAAGAAGGGCTCATGCCCAAAACGTCGATTCTCCTGTTCCCTGGATGCTGCCTGACCTGCTGCGCTTTTCCAGCAACACATTTTCAGCTCTGATCTCCAGCATCTGCAGTCCTCACTTTCTCCTAAATGTTGCAAGACTCAACCATCCCTTCAGGCAGTGCATTTCAGACTCTCACCATCCTCTGAATGAAACAAATCTCCTCAAACCCCCTCTTCTACTTCTTACCTTAAAGCTATGCTTTGTGGTTATTGACCCCTCCAATAATGGAAAAAAAATGCCTTCTTATTCACCCGATCTCTGCCCCTCACCTGGGGGGCAGGTGATGAGCTGTCTATGAGAAGATTAACAACTTTATTTATTCAGCTTTCAGCAATTGTTGCTAGGATCTCAGCAGGGTTGCAAGGCAGTGAATTGCTGCTGGCTGCTAGGCCCTCTCTGGGGAGCTGCCGCATGTATCTCTTTCTTGTTGTTAGCACTGTACATGAAACAATCTGTTTTTCTGAATATGCCTTTTTGTCATGGGTATGTTTATGAGATGTTACAACATTGGAACAGTTACTATTTAATAGTAAAATAACCTATTATTCGGTTAAGTTTTCCAATACAGTTGTTATTCCAATTTTCTCTTTCTTTTATTGTATTTTAACTATAGTATTTGAATAAATTGCATTTTACTTAATGTCGACTAGTTTGATCACTTGAATTCCATCTGGAATAAAACATCTCACATTTATCTTTGAAAATAAGAAAATGTTAGGGTCTAGGCGACCTTCTTAATATATTTTGAGAGGGACTAGGCTGGTCCATAATACTTGATTAACCCACCCCAAGTGTATTACCTCACATTTTTTCAGGTTGAATCCCATTTGCCATTCTTCTCCTCATCTGAGCAGTTTGCAGGTATCCTTTTCACAATTGTACATCCTAACAATTTCTGTGCCATCTCTGAAGTTCTTGATTATATACTCCCCGCATTTAAATCCAAGTCATTAATGTACAACACAAAAGCAAGGGGCCCATCATTGATCCCTGGGCAAACACACTAGATGCTTCCAGTCAGAGAAGTATCCCTCTACCTTCACCCTCTGCTTCCTACTTTTCAGCCAATTTTTGATCCAATTTGTCACTTTGTCTCAAGTCCGATGGCCTTTTACTTTCTTGACCTATCTGTCATGAGGGATCTGATCCAAAGCCTTCCTAAAGTCCATCTAAATATGACCCTCATCAAGGCTCATGGTTACCTCCTCAAAACATTTGATTAAATTTATCAAACGTGATCTTTCCTCAACAAATCTATGCTGACTAACCCCAATTTTTATTTTTCCAAGTGCAGATGTATTCCATCACTCAGGATTCTTCCTAATTTCCTGCCACTGAATTTGCTCTGACTGGTCTGTAATATCCTAGCCTATCCCTTCCTCCCTTTTTTTAAATCATGGGACAATGTTCGCAGTCCTCTGGCAGCTCACCTGTGGCCTCAGAAGATTTGAAAATTATTCCCAAGGCCCTCAATTTCTCTCGGTTGTATCCTTCAACAGTCTGGGAAACATCTCATCTATGCCTTCAAATGTATCCACTTCTAAGGCTACTAAACTTACGAGTACATCCTCTCATTCCATGTTAACTTCTGGGTAATTCAGTTGTCCCACTATCACTCCCGCTACTCTGATGCAATGTTATCTGCAAGTAGCTCCTCCCAGTTCACTTGAGACAAATCATATTTTATCTCATTAACATTATCCACTGCCCATTATACCTAGCTCATCCTTTTCCATAACTATCCTATCTGTGCCCACAGCCTGTCTATCTTATCCTCCAGGCTCTTTGTGTTAATGATATCTTATTTATCCTTGTTAAATTTATCTCTTTCTTATCTAGCTTATGTTTTCTTTGCCTTCCAGACTGAATTATTTCTATTTTACCAGCCAATCCCATTTCAGGTTCTAGGACTTCTGATCTACCTGTCAAGATTCTATCCCTTGACCAACCAAGTTTAAGATTCCTCAGTTATATTAGCCTACCTTCTCATAAAATGAAGGCCCTATTCCTGTTCAGATATCAAATGTCCAATTTCTAGAGGTCCCAACTCATCACAAAGTGTCCAAATGCCTCAGGAAACCGAGATGTCTCTCCTGCACCGTCACTCCATGCATTCATTTGCTCTGTCCTTCTCTTCCTATACTCACTACTTTATGGCAGTGGGAATGATCCAGAGATTATTACCTTTGAATCCCTCCTTTTTGATTTCCTACCTAACTCTCTAAGGTCTGCTTGTAGGACCTCATTTCTTTTTTCTTCCTAGGTCATTGTCCCCAACACGGACCACGACCTTTGGCTGCTCATCGTCCCCTTCATAACTCCCTGCAGCCGTTCTATGACATCCTTGATCCTGGCACCCGGGAAGCAACTTGCCATCCTGGCGTCAGGTCTCTGGCTGCAAAAACACCTGTCTATGCTCCTCAGTAGTGAACAGTCTGCCATTCTGCGTATTTCCCTCCCTTGCCTAAACATCTGAATGACTCACGGTGCCATGGCCTTGGTTCTGGTTGGCCTCCACAGAGGAAACATCACTCTGACTCTTCTGCAAGGCCAGTAAATAGCTTCCAAGCAAGCTGCACTTGAGGAATTCATGCACTACCTACCTGGTCTCCTTCTGTCTGAGAGTCACCCTTCCCTCTCTGACTGCACCTTCTTATGCTGTAAGATGACTATATCCTGAAATGTACTTTCCATGAACCTCTCAGCCTCATGGGTTCATTGTACCGACCCCATCTGTCCATCGGGATCTATAACCCTGAGCTTAAGTTGTTCCTGACAGACGGACCTCCTGCACACATTGTTAGTTGGACCACCAGGAGAGTCTAGGATTTCCTACATCATGCAAAATGTGCAATTTACAGGTCTGTAATCTCCAGATAAGCCTCAAATAAATAGAATACGGACATTTGCTTTCAGTTTACTTTCAATGGACCATGCTTTGAAATGAATTGTTCTGTGCCAAAATCAGTGTCAATGGACCCATTTGGGAAGCACAAATCAAAAATGTTTATCCAATTTTGGAAATGATGACCATCATGAGAGTAACTGGAAGTGGTTACAATGCTTTTGGATAAGGTCAGACATCTCAAAGCACCGATAGAACTGAAAATGGAAAAACATATTGTTTACTTGCTTGGATGCTTATTGTGAAAGAAAATGCAATTTCTACAGTAAGTAATTAGATCAATGCCAATTTCTGCCCTCGGTGAATTTGAAGCCCTCTTCAATTAACTCTCAAGGTCATTCAATGACAGAAGCTGAAATACAAACCAATTCACACCTTTCACTGAAATATTACTTACCTCCCTGCCTCTGTTGGTGAGTAGAGGTAATGATTCTGTCTGTTTATAAGTTTGAGTCTAAATGAAGTAGCTGAAAACTAATGGGTGAATTTCAACAAAAACTAGTTTACAGGTAAGGTATGGCCCAAGCAAGAACTGATTAGATTTTTGGCAAAGATACGGAATTAGATCCTGATCTGGAATTATTTTCAAGGATCTATTTACATTAAGAGATAGGATGGATCAGTTTTTCTGTGGCTGGTATTATTTCAAATGCCGTTGATTGTTTTATGGTATGGCTGACTGTTGTGGAATTTGTCCCAGCTGTCAAATTATGAGCAGAGTTTTGAGAACAGATTGTTGGATATTGACAGGACCAGTGCCTCCCAGAGAAATGGAAGCTCAATTAAAAAAAGAGAATTGTTTTTCAGCTATGTAGTTACAAAACATTAATCAGGCAGGAAAAAGCTTTAGGGTGGCAGGGTGACTCAGTGGTTAGCACTATTGCCTCACAGCGCCAGGGTTCCAGGTTTGATTCCAGCCTCAGGTGACTGTCTGTGTGGAGTTTTCACATTCTCCCCGTGTCTGCGTGGGTTTCCTCTGGGTGCTCTGGTTTCCTCCTACAGTCCAAAGATATGCAGGCCAGGTGAATTGGCCATGTCAAATTGCCCATAGTGTTAGATGCATTAATCAGAGGGAAATGGGTCTGGGTGGGTTACTCTTTGGAGGGTCGGTGTGACTTGTTGGGCTGACGGGCCTGTTTCCACACTGTAGGTAATCTAATCTTTAAGAAGAGCTATATAATTGTATTAACGATGAGTTAATACAGTGTGATAGAGGTATGAGTTCAACTGAGTTCTGTCTTCATTTTTCAACTCTGAATTACTGTTCTGAATCAGAAGACTAGGCTTAAGGCCCACTAAAAGATTTAATACTCCAGACTGACATTTCAATACAGCATTAATCGATGAATGATTTAGATGAAATATTAGGCAGAGGTTCAGAAAGATGTTAAATATCGTACTGGACTTTTCAGTGATGGAGTATCAGAGAGTATTAGAAACATACGGCACATAAAGGGTCTACCAGCCCATCATGTCTCTGCTAGAAAACATAGTCATGCCTGGCCTTACATACATCCCTACCTTTCGTCCAACATCCTGTAAATTCCTTTTCCTCTCGAGAAGGTGCCATACAAGACCTGGTATTGGGGAATGAACATGGCCAGGTGATCAGAGAAGCATTTTAGGAACAGCGACCATAATTCTGGAAGTTCCTTATGAAGGAGGACATGAGTAGTTCTAACATGAAAATATTACATTGGTGGAAGACTAACTACGACAATATTAGGCAGGAACTGGGGAATGAGTCTTGGGTAGGCCATTTGAATGTAAATCTACATCTGGCATGTGAGAATCATATAGTGATAGTCATAGAGCGATAGAGTCATAGAGATGTACAGCATGGAAACAGGCCCTTTGGTCCAACCCATCCATGCCGACCAGATACCCCAACCCAATCTAGTCCCACCTGTCCCATTTCCCTCCAAACACTTCCTATTCATATGTCCATCCAAATGCCTCTTAAATGTTGCAATTGTACTAGCCTCCACCACATTCTCTGGCAGCTCATTCCATATACGTACCACCCTCTGTGTGAAAAAGTTGCCCCTTAGGTCTCTTTTATATCTTTGCTCTCTCACCCTAAACCTATGCCCTCTAGTTCTGGACTCCCCGACCCTTGGGAAAAGACTTTGCCTCTTTACCCTATCCATGCCACTCATAATTTTGTAAACCTGTATAAGGTCACCCCTCAGCCTCCGACGCTCCAGGGAAAACAGCCTCAGTCTGTTCAGCCTCTCCCTATAGCTCAAATCCTCCAACCCTGGCAACATCCTTGTAAACCTTTT
>NC_057743.1:13556787-13593337 GCF_004010195.1 Chiloscyllium plagiosum | reverse complement strand
TGGTGTCATCTGCAAACTTACTAACTGTACCTCTTATGCTCGCATCCAAATCATTTATGTAAATGACAAAAAGTAGAAGACCCAGCACCGATCCTTGTGGCACTCCATGGTCACAGGCCTCCAGTCTGAAAAACAACCCCCCTCACCACCCTCTGTCTTCTACCTTTGAGCCAGTTCTGTATCCAAATGACGAGTTCTCCCTCTATTCTGTGAGATCCAACCTTGCTAATAAGTCTATTATGAGGAACCTTGTCGAATGCCTTACTGAAGTCCATACAGATCACATCCACCATTCTGCCCTCATCAATCTCTTTGTTACTTCTTTGAAAAACTCAATCAAGTTTGTACGACATGATTTCCCACGCACAAAGCCATGTTGACTATCCCTAATCAGTCCTTGCCTTTCCAAATACATGTACATCCTGTCCCTCAGGATTCCCTCCAACAACTTGCCCACCACCGACGTCAGGCTCATTGGTCTATAGCTCCCTGGCTTGTCTTTACCGCCCTTCTTAAACAGTGGCACCACATTAGCCAACCTCCAGTCTTCCAGTACCTTATTTGTGACTATTGATGATACAAATATCTCAGCAAGAGGCCCAGCAATCACTTCTCTAGCTTCCCACAGAGTTCTCGGATACACCTGATCAGGTCCTGGGGATTTATCCACCTTTATGCATTTCAAGATATCCAGCACTTCCTCCTCTGTAATGTGGACATTTTTCAAGCTGTCACCATCTATTTCCCTGCAGTCTGTATCTTCCACCTCCTTTTCCACAGTAAATACTGATGCAAAATGCTCATTTAGTATCTTCCCCATTTTCTGCGGCTCCACACATAGACCGCCTTGCTGATCTTTGAGGGGCCCTATTCTCTCCCTATAAACCCTTTTATCCTTAATGTATTTGTAAAAACTCTTTGGATTCTCCTTAATTCTATTTGCCAAAGCTATCTCATGTCCCCTTTTTGCCCTCCTGATTTCCCTCTTAAGTATACTCCTACTTCCTTTGTACTCTTCTAAGGATTCACTCAATCTATCCTGTCTATACCTGACATATGCTTCCTTCTTTTTCTTAACCAAACCCTCAATTTCTTTAATCATCCAGCATTCCCTATACCTACCAGCCTTTCCTTTCACCATAACATGAGTATACTTTCTCTGGATTCTCATTATCTCATTCCTGAAGGCTTCCCATTTCTCAGCCTGCAAACATCTGCCCCCAATCAGCTTTCGAAAGTTCTTGCCTAATACTGTAAAAATTGGCCTTTCTCCAATTTAGAACTTCAACTTTTAGATCTGGTCTATCCTTTTGCATCATTATTTAAAATCTAATAGAATTATGATCGCTGGCCCCAAAGTCCTCCCCCACTGACACCTCAGTCACCTGCCCTGTCTTATTTCCCAAGTGTCAGTCAAGTTTTGCACCTTCTCTAGTAGGTAAATCCACATACTGAAGTGTTCAGTACTAGCATGCTCCTGTGAAAATGAAGGATAAGGATGGCATGATTTTGGAACCTTGGATGACAACAGAGCTTGAGAGCTTAGAAAGAAAAAGATTACATAGGTAAGGTTTAGGAAACTAAAGACAGATAGATTACTCAAAGAAAATAAAGATAACAGGAAAGAACTCAAACAAGGAATTAGGAAGGCCAAAAGGAACCATGAAACGTTCTTGGCAAACAGGATTAAGGAAAATCCCAAGGCATTTTATACGTATATTAGGCACAAGAGGGTAGTTAGAAAAAGGATTGGTCCACTTAAGGACAAACTAAGAAGTTTATCCATGGAGCTGGAGGAAGTGCATGAAGACCTTAAATATAGTTTGCATCAGTATATATAAATGGAAAGGATATGGTGGATGGTGAGTTAGGTATGTTGATATAAAAAAGGAGATTTGAGTATTTTTGGTGGATTGTGAGTTGGGTATGTTGATATAAAAAAGGAGATTTGAGTATTTTGAAAAGCATTTAGCTGGACAAATCCCCTGCGCTGATGAGATCTATCCCAGAATACTGATAGATGCAAGGGAGAAAATTGCTGGCACCTTGTACAAGATCTTTGTATCCTCTTTAGCCACAGGACAGGTTCCTGAGGATTGGAGAATAATCAATGGTTTAAGAAGGGCAACAGGGTTATTGGAAAATTACAGGCTGGTGAGCCTTACATCAGTGGTAGGGAAAATATTGGAGAAGAGTCCTAGTGACAGGCTATGGTAAAATGTAAACTTATTAGCAACAGGCAGCATGGTTTTGTGCTGGGAAAGTTGTGTCTCACAAACTTGATTGAGATTTTTGAGGATGTGACAAAGATGATTGAAAGGGCAGGGTTGGAGATGTTTGTTGTCTACATGGACTTTAGCAAGGCCTTTTACAAAGACCCCCATGGCAAACTGATACAAAAGGTATAGTCACATGGGATCTTCGGTGAGCTAGTAAGATTGTTACAGAACTGGCTTAGTCACAGAAGATAGAGAGTCGCGATGGAAAGGTGCTTTTCTGACTGGAAATCTGTGGCCAGCGGTGTTGCACAGGGATCAGTGCTGGGACCTCTGTTGTCTGTAACATTATGTATATATATCTAAATGATTTGGAGAAGAATATGGATGGCCGTATTAGTAAGTTTGCAAATAACACCAAGATTGGGACACCTGTGGATAGTGAGGAGGATCACCAAAGGATACAGCAGGATATAGATAGGCTGGAGACTTGGATGAAGAACTGGCAGATGGAAATTAATCTGGAAAAATACAAGGTGATGCATTTTGGAAGGTCTAATGCATGAGGGAAGCATACAATAAATGGAACAACCCTTAGAAGCATTAACACACAGAGGGATCTAGTCATACAGATCCACAATTCTCTTAAAGTGGCAACAGAAGTGGATAAAGTGGTCAAAAAAGCATATGGCATGCTTATCTTTATCTGTCAGCATAGAGTATAAAAATTAACAAGTCATGTTGAGGCCATATAGAACTTTAAGTAGGTCACATTTGGAATATTGTAGACAGTTTTGATTGCACACTACCAGAAAGACGTAAAGCCTTTGGAGACAGTACAGTTTACCAGGAAGTTGCCTGTTTTGGAGGGTATTAGCTATGAGGAGAGATTGGACTAACTTATTTTGTTTTCACTTGAATGTTGGAGGCTGAGGGGCAATCTAATATATGTTTACAAAATTATGAGAGGCATGGGTAGAATAGATAGTTAGAGTCTTTTTCCCAGGATGGAAATATCAATTACTAGGGAACGTAGGTTTAAGATAAAAGGGAGAAAGTTGAAAGGAGATGTGAGAGGCAGTTTTTTTTTGCACAGAGGGTGGTACGTGCCTGGAATATGATGCCAGAAGAGGTGGTGGAAACTGATACAATAGCAACATTAAGGAGGCATCTTCACAGATATATGGATAGACAGGGAAAAGAGGGATATGGTGGCATAGAGGCAAAAGGCTTTTTGTGAAGAACGGCATCATATGTTGGTACACCCTTGGTAGATCCAAGGACTTGTTCCTGTACTGTACTGTTCTTTGTTCTCAAGTACTTGCCCAACTCACCTTTAAACTTATTAAGGAAGCAGCTTGCACATCTTCAGTTCCAGATTCTGACAGCTCTGAGTGAAAACAAAAATCATCTCTCTTCTACACATTTTGTCAATGATTTTAAATCTATGGCTGCAAATGATTGACAAACTCTCCAGAAGGAATGATTTCTCTCTATCTGTCTATTCTGATAAAAGCTCTCATCATAGAGTCGTAGAGATGCACAGTACAGAGACAGACTATTTGGTCCAACTCGTCCATGCCAACCAGATAGCCTAAATTAATCTAGTCCCATTTGCTCGTGTTTTGCCCATACCGCTCTAAACCGTTCCTATTCATATACCCATCCAGGTGCCTTTTAAATGTTGTACCAGCCTCCATGGATCATTTCATACATGCATCACCCGCTGCATGAAAAAGTTGACCTTCAGGACCTTTTAAATCTGTCCCCTCTCACCTTAAATCTATGCCCTCTAGCTTTAGACTCCCCTACCCTGGGGAAAAGACTTTGACTTTTCATCCTCTCCATGCCTGTCATGATCTTATAAACCTCTATAAGTTCAGTCCTTAACCTCCAATGCTCCAGGGAATGGCCCAGCCTACTCAGCCTCTCCCTCCAGCTCACACCCTCCATCCTGGCAACATTCTGGTAAATATGTTCTGCGTATTTAAGTTTCACAACTATAGCAGGGAGACCAGAATTGAATGCAGTATTCCAAAAGTGGCCTAACCAATGTCATGTACAGCTGCAACATGACCTTCCAACTTGTACAGTCAATGCACTGACCAGCAAAGACAAGCATACTAAATGCTTTCTTCACTATCCTATATACCTGTGACTCTACTTTCAAGGAACTTCTAATGGGTCACTTCTCCTCAGACCAAAAAAGGTAAGTTCTAACTTTCCCAACATCCCCTCATTAATAAGGACCCTTATCCCTGATAACATTTGTGTAACCAACCCTACCCTCCACACCTTCTGAGGAGTACTCTTTCTGAGGCCTTTTCATCTTTCCTGAAGTAGATGTCCAGTAATATTCACAGGGTCCAGCTCAGGCTTAACCTCTACACTTTACAAACCCATGTAACCTCTTTATTTTCTCTTTCTTCACATATGCTGCCTGACCTGCTGGTTATTTGCAGAAATTTTGATTTTTATTTCTGATGTTTGTATCTGCAGGTTTTGGACTGTTTTTTGCTTTCTAAAAGTGCTGAATCAACTTGCTGGCTCCTTTAAGGATTTGTGCATATGGACATTGGCATTTGTTTGCACATTTCATTTTTTAAAATCATGCCATTAAAAGCATGATGTCTTTACACATTTGTTCATTGAAAGTCATGTCATAGATCTGCAATTGTGTTCATTTCAGTCCCCTGTCATCCTCATGCAGATAACTTTCCTCAGCATGATCAAATGCTTTACCAAATTTCCAACATTTTAGAATGCTGACCCCTTACTTGTGTCTGGGTCATTTACAAACACTAGAAAACTAATCTTTGTGGAATACCCCTGTGAACTACTCCCTGGATGAAGATGCATCCCTCCATCCACCACTTCCTGTCACTGACCCAGCCTTGTCCCTTCCATTGTTTTAATAACCTTCCTATGTGGCACTTTGTCAAATGCCTTCAGAAATTCCACTTATACATCCATTATACAAACTCCATGAATCTACTTTTCTTTTCTCTCATCAAAACACTCAAGTTAGTCTGGCATAATTTATCTTTAACAAATCATTGCAGCTTTCTTTGATTAACTCATGCCTTTCAAAGGAAGTTTATTTTGTCCCTGCCAGCAGTTCTTACTTGTCCACCACTGACGTTAACCTTTCTGGCCTACAGTTCCCTGCTTTACCTCTTTCACTTTTCTAAATTGTGGTATAACATTAGCAACTGTTTGCTAATACTTCTGTAAGGTTGGAAGATTATGACCAATGTCTTTGCTTCTTTCAGTTACCAAGGATGCTGTCAACTTGGATCAGGTGACTCAGCAACATTCAGACATAATAACCCTTTTCCTATGCCTTGCCTACCTATTTTTATCCTGTCCATAACTTCCCCCTCTTTTTGCATATCCTTCACACCAGATACAAAGAATGTTTTTAAATATTCTTGCCAAGTTATCTGCCTCTAGATGAAGACTTTTCATTTACATTCTTAATGGACTCAAAATTTTCCCTAACAAATCTCTTACAATATAAGTATTATTAAAAGGTTTCAAGATTCAATTTAATGATGTCTGCTATTCTTTTCTTCTAACCTATCTTTGTCTCCCAGATTAAGTTTCTTAATACCTTTCAGCACAAATCATAATCTTTCCAGTTATTAACTGAATCTTCCATCTGACACTAGCGATAAACTTCCTCTTTCTATGTTATTTTAATGTTTATTTTCTTTGTCACTCAGTGTATTGAATTTAGATGCTGTATCTTTTCAGTTCAAAGAGATTTCTATCTGAACTTTCTCTTTCACTGTTACTGTTTTACTGTGCGATCGACTTTTCCAATTTACCTGTGACAGGTCCCTTCTGAATTAATTCTTCCATAACTGAACATTTTTAAGTTTCATATCTCTTTCCATAATTGTTTTAAAATGAATTATGCTGTGATCGCTGATGTCCTATTGCAGCACGCTACACTCAGGCTGCTTTAGTTTCCTGGAACCCAGATTCCACATTGCTTCCTTTCTTGATGGACTGGAAACACATTGATTGAGATCATTCACCAGTGCACACATCACTAACTTTTCTTGTTCACTTCCCTCAGCACTACTCATTAGAGTAATTATAGCCTGCAATATTGCTGTCCATTTTTGTTACTCATCTTGAAATTTGCTTACAAATTTGCTCATTTTCCCACTAATCACTGCTTAGAGCTGTATAAAGAAACTCCTGACAATGAACTGGCTCCTCTCTGTTCCTCAACTCAAACCAAATACATTCAGTCCTAGATAAAGTACAGGTAGGAGTGAGCACCTCATAAACCTTGTAAAGACCATGTCATGTATTCATGTTGATGATACTGAGGGCACTATTCATCGGGTTGTGCTGAGATGATAGGATTAGAAGTCAAATTAGATTTTGTTGTCATGTGTACTAAGTACTTAAGTTACAATGTTGCCATTCCTGGCACCACCTTAGGTACAAACAAATCTAGGTACAAGCTAGAAAAATAAAGAAACAAAGTTAAAAATTAAACATTACAATGCTTCTTGATATTAGTAGAAAAATAAATAAAGTTCACTTAACTCTTTCTTAAGTGCTTAGCCATGCTGATAGTGGTAAGATATGAGTCATCTTCTGTAGACTTCTATGTCTGGGATTTTTAGATTTATTTTTAGATTCCCTACCGTGTGGAAACAGGCCCTTCGGCCCAACAAGTCCACACCGACCCTCAGAAGAGTAACCCACCCAGACTCATTTCCCTCTGACTAATGCACCTAACCTACAGGCAATTTAGCATGGCCAATTCACCTGACCTGCACATCTGTGGACTGTGGGAGGAAACCGGAGCACCCAGAGGAAACCTACGCAGACCCGGGGAGAATGTGCAAACTCCACACAGAGAGTCGCCTGAGGCTGGAATCGAACCTGGGACCCTGGTGCTGTGAGGCAGCATTGCTAACCACTAGCTACTGTGCGAGTCCAGTTAATTTATTCAAAGAGGAGAAAAGACTGATTTAAAAATGGCCACAGTGGTCACGTAACCACAGACTGAAATAAACTTCAGAAAACCATCAATAAGTAGGAACCAGTCTGAACTGAAATTAATATGTTATCAAAGAGACTGAAGTTGAGAGTGTGGTGCTGGAAAAGCACAGCAGGTCAGGCAGCATCCGAGAAGCAGGAGAATTGACATTTTGGGCATAAATCCTTCATTAGGAATGACAGTCATTCCGGTTGAAGGGCTTATGCCCGAAACATTGATTCTCCTACTCCCCGGATGCTGCCTGACCTGTTGTGCTTTTCCAGCACCACGCTCTCGACTCTGATCTCCAGCATCTGCAGTCTTCACTTTCTCCTCAAAAAGACTGAAATCAGTCAACCAGATATCAATCTCTTGTTTGATTTACACTTTTATGGAAAGTTCACATGCTGGAGACAAAAGAACATTGCCTACTGATATCCAACTTGGGGACAATTGATATGGGAAGACACAAATGAGCTGCATTTCAATAAATTGCACTGGCAGAGCAGGGGAGATGGATTTATTACAAAAACTAGAAAAGTCTTTCTCTCTCCTTTTTTCTTCCTGCTTCCCTCAGCCTCTCAAAGGACAGAGCACCTAAAAATAATGCAAATTGGAAAAAAACATTCAATTACTGAGAACTCAAAGATGGCTGCAATATTAATGTCTTCATCCAGGACTACCTGAACCAACTGTGGTCGCAGGCTAAAATCTAATACATCAGGAACACCACGAATCTTCATGCTGAATCTCAGTTTATCTCCCTTTTTGTACTACACTTTATATCCTTTTAAACATCGTACCCATGTTTGGGTAAAGAATGAACCTACTCTTACTTTCAGTCAAAAACCTTGTTATTCAGTAATTGTTTCTGGTGAACTAGTTAACAACATCATATTGAAAGGCGAAATAGCCTCATGCTAAAATGATCATTAAATCCTTGTTGCATCTTACTGAGGTGTTTGAAAAGGTTCACCCTTTTTTCATAGTATTATAACAGTGTCACTTTACTAGCAGGCTAAATGGCAAGAATTCAGAACAGATCTAATAGTGGAAAACTGGGCACTATGAGTTGCTATGAGGCATCAGTAGCAACAAAATCACATTCATTCATGGCCAGCTTACCCCTCACTCAACCATTACCCTCAAGCCAAGGGATTACCCCGAGTTCAGTGAGGAGTACTGGAGAGCATTCCAGTAGTAACATCTGGGCATACCATCTTGGTAAATACAGAACTACATACATGAAAAACTGAAGAAGAGCATGCACTCAACAGAGCTAAGCAATTCCATAGCCAACAGATCAATCAGATCAAGTTCCTGCAGCCCTGCCACACTGTGAATGGAATCGGGTAATTGATGGTGGTGGAGTAGTTTGCTCTAACTGGAGTTCCTCTGCTTCTTCTGTTTATTTACCATTTCCTTCTCTTTATCCCCCCTTTTTGGTGCTTTCCCCGGATGCAGAGTAGGTTGGAGGCATGGAACAGAGTGGGCTGGAAACCTGAGTAGAGCAGGAATGGTCAGTGGGCTGAAGACCTGAGTGAAGTGGGGATGGTCAGTGGGCTGGAGGCCTAAGTGGGGTGGGAAAGGTCAGTGGGCTGGATGCCTGAGTGATGTGGGGATGGTCAGTGGGCTGGAGGCCGGAGCGGAGTGGGGATGGTCAGTGGGCTAGAGGCCTGAGTGGAGTGGGAATGGTCATTGGGCTGGAGGCCTGAGCAGAGTGGGAATGGTCAGTAGGCTGGAGGCCAGAGAGGAGCGGGGTTGGTCAGTGGGCTGGAGGCCTGAGTGGGGTGGGAATGGTCAGTGGGCTGGAGGCCTGAGTGATGTGGGGATGGTCTGTTGGCTGGAGGCCTGAGTGGGGTGGGAATGGTCAGTGGGCTGGAGGCCTGAGTGATGTGGGGTTGGTCAGTGGGCTGGAGGCCTGAGTGGGGTGGGAATGGTCAGTAGGCTGGAGGCCTGAGTGGAGTGGGGATGGTCAGTGGGCCGGAGGCCTAAGCGGAGTGGGAATGGTCATTGGGCTGGAGACCTGAGTGGAGTGGGGATGGTCATTGGGCTGGAGGCCTGAGAGGAGTGGGGATGGTCAGTGGGCTGGAGGCCAGAGTGATGTGGGGATGGTCAGTGAGCTGGAGGCCTGAGCAGAGTGGGGATGGTCAGTGGGTTAGAGGCCTGAGTGGAGTGGGAATGGTCGTTGGGCTGGAGACCTGTGCGGAATGGGAATGATCAGTTGGCTGGAGGCCTGAGCGGAATGGGAATGGTTAGTGGGCTGGAGACCTGAGGGTTGTGGGAATGGTCAGTTAGCTGGAGACCTGAGTGGAGTGGGGATGGTCATTGGACTGGAGGCCAGAGAGGAGCGGGGATGGTCAGTGGGCTGGAGACCTGAACAGAATAGGAATGGTCAGTGGGCTGGAGGCCAGAGAGGAGCGGGGATGGTCAGTCGGCTGGAGGCCTGAGAGGAGTGGGAATGGTCAGTCGGCTGGAGGCCTGAGTGGATTGGGGATGGTCAGTAGGCTGGAGGCCTGAGCGGAGTGGGAATGGTCATTGGGCTGGAGGCCTGAGTGAAGTGGGGATGGTCAGTGGGCTGGAGGCCTGAGTGATGTGGGGATGGTCAGTGGGCTGGATGCCTGAGTGATGTGTGGATGGTCAGTGGGCTAGAGGCCTGTGAGGAGTGGGGATGGTCAGTGGGCTGGAGACCTGAGCAGCGTGGGAATGGTCAATGGGCTGGAGACCTGTGAGCAGCAGGTATGGTCAGTGGGCTGGAGGCCTGAGCACAGTGGGGTTGGTCAGTGGTCTGGAGGCCTGAGAGGAGCGGGGATGGTCAGTTGGCTGGAGGCCTGAGCGGAGCGGGAATGGTCAGTGGGCTGGAGGCCCGAGCGGAGTGGGAATGGTCAGTTGGCTGGAGGCCTGAGCGGAGCAGGAATGGTCAGTGGGCTGGAGGACTGAGAGGAGCGGGGATGGTCAGTGGGCTGGAGGCCCGAGCGGAGTGGGAATGGTCAGTGGGCTGGAGGCCCGAGCGGAGGAGTGGGAATGGTCAGTGGGCTGGAGGCCCGAGCGGAGTGGGATTGGTCAGTGGGCTGGAGGCCCGAGCGGAGTGGGAATGGTCAGTGGGCTGGAGACCTGAGTGACGTGGGGATGGTCAGTGGGCTGGAGACCTGAGCTGAGCGGGAATGGCCATTGGGCTGGAAGCCTGAGTAGAGCAGGAATGGTCAGTGGGCTGGATACCTGAGCAGAGTGGGGATGGTCAGTGGGCTGGATGTCTGAGCAGAGTGGGGATGGTCAATGGGCTGGACGCCTGAGCAGAGTGGGGATGGTCAGTGGGCTGGAGGCCTGAGAGGAGCGGGGATGGTCATTGGGCTGGAGGTCTGAGCAGAGTGGGGATGGTCAGTGGGCTGGAGGCCTAGCGGAGCGAGGACTGCTGTTGGACTGGGGAGCAGTGTGGGTGGTCAGCAGTTTGCGAGCCTGGTCAGACTACATGTGGAAGCCCCCTGCACTGATCTACTGCTGGCCCTTTATAGAAAATCTGTAATACTTATCTTTTTAACTTTATTTCCTATTTTTCTAACTTATACTATGAATAACTGCCAGGTCATGTAACTTTATTTGCCTTTTTAACCTTTATTTCTCTATTTTGTATTTAAGATTTGTACCTGTGTAATTTGTACATGTGGGGTGACATTGTAAACTTTACACTGTACTTCTGTACTTGAATAAACACACCAATAAAAGAAATTTTAACTAACTGGAGGAGGAGGCTCTCAAGTATTTTCAATGTCAACAATACAAGAAACAAGGTTGAAGCTTCCACAATCATGTGTCATCAGAATTGCTGAGTATATTCTGCATCCTGTTCTCCTAAGGTCCTCAGGTCCTCACAGATGCCAGTTTACAGCCAATTTAAGTCACTCCATCTGACATCAATAAATGGCTGAGGACACTGGATACCACAAAGGCTAAGTCAACATTTTGGCAGGAGCAGTGAAAAACACTGTGCTCCAGAACTAGCCACGGCCATAGCAAACATGTTTTTGTACAACTATAACATTGGCATCAACCTGACTATGTGGAAAATTGCCCATTTCTATCATGAGCAAAGTGATTGCTGTCGGCAGTGCTCCCAAGTAGCACTTACAGAACAATAACCTGCTCACTCACATTCAGTTTATGTCGTCACTTTTGATATTTCTCTCAATCTGGCCCCTGAATATCTTTGGAATGTTTCAATTTTTGTCGCTGCTTATGTCCCTCTATCCTCTGATCACATTTTTGCTTCTCTCTGCTAGTTTCTGGTTTCTCCACACCTGCAAAATTCACTTAAACCCTCCCAGACAGTACTAATCCACCTCTCACTGTGAACAGCTTTGTTCAATAGCAATCTGTCCAACTCTTACTGGTGCTGTTTCCCCTTGAACCAGTCCTCATGCCTCAAGAATTTGAAATCTTTCCTTGCTAACAATTTGTCCGGTTCCACATTTACCCGCATTCCTGTTTGTTTTTCACTAACATGAGGCACTGGGAGTAATTCTGAGCTGATGAACTTCATCATCTTTTTCAAGAGTTTGAAACTCTGCTTGAAGGCTCATAGCACATTTTCTATTGATATCATTGGTTCCAGACAGACCCTGATTTCTGAACCTTCCCATTTTTCTCACAGAATGTCTTGCGCTCACGCGCTAACACCAAAGAAGAACACAACATTTGAGAATCACAAAATACCTGTCTATGTCCCAATCCATTGAATCCTCTTTGACGACTTTATTTCTACATGTCCTCCTTTTCCCTCATGCACTGTCAAATACACTGCCACGCAGGGCTGTCATTTCTTTTGCATCCCTCCAAAGAATTGCCAACAGGTTGTTCAGTGGGTGGGTGTTCAGAATCAGTGGGTGCCACTGGTTATAGGACTCCTGCTCTACCTCTGCCTCCCTTTTATTCTGCCTGGTAGTCTTCCATTCCCTCATCTTTCATAGAGTCCCTACAGTGTGCAAACAGGCTATTTGGCCCAATAAATCCACACAAGAGTAACCCACCCTGACTCAATCCCCTTCATTAACCCTGACTAATACACCTAACATACACATGCCTGAACATTATGGGCAATTTAACATGACCAATTTAACCTGCACATCGTTGGACTATGGGAGGAAACTGGAGCACCCGGAGGAAACCCAAGCAGACACGGGGAGAATGTGCCCGTGGTTGGAATCGAACCCTGGGTCCCTGGCACTGTGAGACAACAGTGCTAACCACTGAGCCACTGTGCCACCCATTCTTGAATCTTTGATAGCCATGGGGTGATCACAGCCTGGAATGTTATATTTGATGAAGCTCTCAGATTTCTGTATACATTGCAATGAATGCAACAACTCCTTGAGTTAAGTATCCTGACCATTGAAGACTGACCAAAGAAATCAGCTTTATCCTGACATGTGTTAGGTCTTAACTGGTCTGCCATGGTAGTCAAACCACTGGTCTCTATCTCATTGAGATCCTGATCACTAAAACACAACTCTGATGTACAAACCTTGGAAATCAATGGTCACAAGTGCAGCCACAACTGGCATGACTGATTATTTAGCTCAATGCTTTGTGTGGGATCTTGCTGTGCACATGTCAAGTTGCCACATTTGCTTGTATTTAACAAAGACTACTCTTTAAAAATGAATTCATAGCCTTTGGGAAATACATTAGGATGACCAAGGGATGGGAAATGGTTTATATAATCAAGGTGGAGCAACATTAAATACAATACATTCAATGTCAGAGCAAGAACCCAAGACACCTCCCAGGAATGTGTATTAGGTGGAGTTTGACCGGGGTTGCAGGGACTTGCATTTATAAATAGGAGTTGGGCCATCATGCTGTGGTCATACAGGTTGTTGGTGAGTTCACCTTTGGAGTACTGTGTCCAGTTCTGGTTGTTCTGCTATAGATAGGATGTCAATAAATTGGAGAGGGTTTATAAAAGAATTACAAGGATGTTACTGGGACTGGAAGTTTGAGTTATACGGAAAGGCTGAGTTGGCTGAGTCACTTTTCTTAGGAGGTATGGGGTGAACCTTTTAATTTTGATTTTATTGTCAGTAAGAATACAATAAAATGCAGTGAAAAGGCTTCATTCGTCACCATGAAATGGTGCCACTTTGAATAATTTCAGAATAAGCTTTAAAAAAAGAGAAATGAATAGCTTGAAGACTGTCCATTAATCCTAATACATGTTTATAAAACCGTGAGGGGCAAAGATAAGGTGAATAGTGAAGGCCTTTTCCACAGGGTAGGGGAGTCCAAAGCGAGAGGACATAGTTTGAAGGTGAGAGGGAAAAGTTTTAAAAGGAACCTGCAGGGCAACTTTTTCACACAGAGGATAGTTCATACATGGAATGAGCTGTCTGAGGAAGTAATAGATGCAGGCACAGTTACAACATTTAAAAGGACATTTGGACCGGGTGATGGATAAATAAGGTTTGGATGGATATGGGCCAAATACAGTCAAGTGGGACTAGACTAGTTTGGGAAATCTAGTCGGCATGGACGAGTTGGGCCAAAGCGTCTGCTTCTCTGCTGTATGGCTTTATGGCTCCAAATATGAGGAAAAATCAAGCCGAATATAATAAAATATAACATAATAAAATGCAGTTTCAGGAGCTGCTTGCAGTAACAAACCAAAACCAGAAGGCTCAAGGCTGCACAATATTCTCCCAACGGAGTTCAAGATAAGGTATGGTGTCAGTGCTGTCAATAAAATGACTCCATAACCAATTCCTCAGGTGCATTTGCTGGGCTACACACACAAAAGTCATAAAGCAATGAACCATAGCCCTGGTGTACACCAAAAATAAACTGAAGAAATGTCAAACCGAAACTCAGCCTGGAAGTCACTGTTCAATATGGAATAACTAAGCAAAATGCTTAACATAGGAGACTTTCTGCTATCAATGGAAGCACCAGCCTGATTGCTCTAAATGGGATAACAGTTCTATTAAAATACTGGGGATAAGAATATGGGAGCACATTAAACGTTCATCTTCTGTTGTCACCCAGCAGTGAATGTTAATCTTGGATGTTTCTCTTACAGTTAATGTCAATACATTGTTTGGTATTTTGCTTTAAAATACAGATATTATGTAAAATCTTACCCTCTGGAACAGAGAGAAAAGGAACCTCAAATGAAATCCACGGTGTTATTTCTGGCCCACCTAATGTGACAGTCAGTCAGAAGGAAATGTTCCGTGGTAACATTAATCTACATTTAGAAGATACGTGTTCGAATTTATCATGAAGCAGTCGACAGTTCATCTCTTTCAGTAATTTGACAATATTATAGTCTGGGAATGGGGTATAGATAGTTGACATAGAGAGAGAGAATTACTCATGTGGAATTCATAATTTTGAGATGTATTTGGCTGCTTTTGATTTATGACATAAAATGATGGAACACACAGATGAGACACAGAGTGTCAAGACATATAATTTATTCCATGCATGTCCCTGAACTTTATAATCCTTGAACAACTTCAATAGTTAATAATAGTAAAAAATATTCATGAGCTTTCCTATTTAGTCGCATCTTCAGCTCTTCTTACTATGGTTCAGGGACTTTATATAAGGATTTATTTACAATTTTATTGCTATTTTTATTATTTCTTAGAGAAAAAAATGTGTGATTAGGAAAGTGATATGTGATGCAGCTGGGTTGGGTTCACTTGGTAGATATCTCATTCTTTGAACCTTACAGAGATTATATCCAATATCTGCTTGAAGTCTACAAGGTGATGAATGGATAGGTTTTGTTTGTATGAGTAGATTGCTTCAATTTGCTAAGCCAGAGAGGATCAGGGTGTTGGGTTTTCTGATGGTTTGCATGCAGTATACATGCAAAAGACATTCTCACGATATCATCACCCTATCATAGTATGTGATCAGAGAGTAATTAAGTCTCAGACTCTGTTTTAACTCAGAGCTGAAAATGTGTTGCTGGAAAAGCGCAGCAGGTCAGGCAGCATCCAAGGAACAGGAGAATCGACGTTTTGGGCATAAGCCCTTCTTCAGGAACACATTTTCAGCTCTGATCTCCAGCATCTGCAGTCCTCACTTTCTCCTCTGTTTTAACTCAGGCCACTTCAAGTATGGCATGGTGATGAAGCATACTACTATTGTAATTAATACTTTAATATTAACCCAGACACCAAAGAGCCTGTACCTGTAAAATGTATACATCAAACGCTGTCACAAATATCTGTTGAATCTTTTAGTGCCATGTTACTCATGTCTAGTTCTTATGTTATGGGAGCTAACAAATACCCTCCTGAATGGGATGAAGCACTCTTGAGTTATGACAAGAAGAGGAACTTATCTTAATAACAAGACGTAGTATATTGTATGATAGCAATAGCTACATTGGATAGTTGGACAAAATTAAGAAGACTATCAGGAACCAGGGATGACACATCTAGCTCCGTCAGGACCTCAAGCGAGATTCCCCCTCACCCCACTCAAGATTGCATCAGCATATGGGTGGAGCTTAATGCAATGTCCAACATTAACGCTTTCTGAACCATCACCTTACGGAACAGGGTTGACCAACTGATAATTAAACATGATGAAGAACAGTCCTTTGTGATCATCTTAGCCCACAAAGAAGAGAAAGCAGAAAATTGCGTCAATCTGTCTCAACTGCTTGGACATCATGGCGTGGATTGGCAGGGCATACATATTGACGATTAGGGCTCCCATAGCCAGAAGGCCTGGGTTCAAGTCCTACCTGCTTCAGAGGTGTGCTATCATAAGTCCAAGCTGGTTTATTAAAAATATTAACGTGGTGTCTACTGTCTTGGGCTGAGTTATATCTGATCCAGATACTTGCTGCTTGATTTCACGTTGGATGCAATGCGTCACTGAATATGAGTGCAGGTCCATTATGTTATTGAGGTACAATCATTCTGGATCTGCCGAATTTAAATAGATTATCTATTGTCCCACTATGATTCAATTTTCACAGCAAGGACTTTATGTACAGCCATTATTACCACAGTTGAAAAACTTGACAAATTGTCAGGGCATAGCGTGTACAACCAATCAATGTTGAAAATAGTGGACAATGAGCTGCACACTATTGATCAGAATCACAAGTTTTAAAAACCTGCAAAATAAGGATGGGAAAATGAAGAAAATGACACGTTCTACATGAGATCATTGATAAGAAGGAGTTAGAAAATAAATTTAGCAAGATTACAGGAATAATAACAACGTACAGTGCAGTGTATATATATACAGAGACAACTGTTACTTTATGTCAAATTATTTCACAGATCTAATGTTAATGCTATGTCAATTATCTTGTTAAAATTCCTAGATTAAGGGCATTGTTTAATGAACTACCGAGAGCACTGAAGGAGAGAGACTGCTTGACATTGGTTTAGTTGATAGAAAGCAGATGTGTAAATAATTCTATGAATCAAGAAAAGTATTAGCATCTAACTTTGTTAACTGGCTTGGGGCTGATTTTAATATCTGGTACCTAAGCATTTGTTCATTGATCTCTTTGCTCTAAGTTCAGAATATTTTGGCCTGGCAATGGTTCTGAAAAAGACACACATAATGTCTCAACCTGCTCCTGGCCATTTACTCCAGGACCCCAACAGTCACTATCAAAAAGATATTATCCACTCAGTACAGAAGGATCTTCTTTCAGCTTGAGAGTGTTCTAAGATCATAAGAACATAAAATATAGGAGCAGAAATTAGGCCATTCAGCCCATCAAGTCTGCACTGTTATTCAATCATGGCTGATAAATTTCTCATCCCCATTCTCCTGCTTTCTCCTTGTAACCCTTGATCCCCTTGATACTCAAGAACCTACCTATCTCTGTCTTAAATATACTCAATGACCTGGCATTCACAGCCTTCTGTGGTAGTAAACTCCATAGATTCACCACTCTCAGGCTGAAGAAGTTCCTCCTTATCTCCATTTTAAAAGATCTTCCCTTTACTCTAAGGCTGTGCCCTCGGGTGCAAGTCTCTCCTACCAATGGAAACATCTTCCCAACACCCACTCTGTCCAGGTTATTCATTATTCTGTATGTTTCAATTAGATTACCCCTTATCCTTCTAAACTCCATCGAGTATAGACCCAGAGTCCTCAAACATTCCTCATATATTAAGCTTTTCATTCCTGGGACTGTTCTCATGAACTTCCGCTAAACACGCTTCAGAGCCAATATATTCTTCCAGAGATATGGGGCCAAAAGCTGCAGACAATATTCCAAATGTGCTCTGACCAGTGCCTTAAAGAGCCTCAGAAGTACATTCCTACTTTTATATTCAATTCCTCTCAAAAAAAATGCCAACATTGCATTTGCCTTCCTAACTACTGACTCAACCTGCAAGCTTACCTCGAGAAAATCCTGGACTAGAACTGCCAAAATTCTTTGCACTTCAGATTTCTGATTTTTTTCCGCATTTATAAAATAGTCCATGCCTTTATTCTCCTACCAAAGTGCATGACCTCACACTTTCCCATGTTGTACTCCATCTACCACTCCTTTGCCCACTCTCCTAACCTGTCCAAATCCTTCTGCAGCCTCCTCACCTCCTCATTACTACCTGTCCCTCTACCTCACTTTGTATCATCCGCAAACCTAGCCAGAATGCCCTCAGTTCCTTCATCTCGACTGTAAAGTGAAATGTTATCGTCTCAACACTGAACCTTGTGTAACGCCACTTGTCACTGGCTGCTATCCTGAGAAGGACCCTTTTATCCCCACTCTCTGCTTCCTGCCAGACAGCCCAGCTTCTCTCCACGTTAGCATCTTGCCTCTGATACCATGGGCACTTATCTTAATCAGTAGCTTCCTGTGCAGCACCTTGTCAAAGGCCTTCTTGAAGTCCAGGTAGATAACATCCATTGGCTCTCCTTGGTCTAAGCTGCTCATTACTTCCTCAAAGAATTCTAGCAGATTTGTCAGGCATGAGCTCCCCTTGATAAAACCATGCTGACTTTGCCCTATTTTACCATTAACTTCCAAGTATTCAGAAACCTCATATTTCACAATGGATTCCAGGATTTTACCCATGACCGAGGTTAGGCTAATTGATCTGTAATTCTGCCTCTTTTGCCTTACTCCCTTTTTAAACAACGGTGTCATGTTAGTGATTTTTCAGTCATCTGGGACCCTTTCCGACTCTAATGACTCCTGAAAGATCACCACGAACACCTCCACTATTTCTTCAGCCACCTCCCTTAGAACTCTGGGGCATAGTCCATCTGGTCCAGGTGATTTATCCATCTTCAGGCCATTTAGTTTTTCTAGCAGCTTCTCCTTATTGATGTCCACCTTACTCAGCTCTGCTCCCTCACTCTCTTGAACTTTTGGAATATCAGTCGTGTCTTCCACCATGAAGACAGACACAAACTAATTATTCAGTTCTTCAGCCATTTCCTTGTTCCCCACTAGTATCTCTCCAGTGTCATTTTCCAGTGGTCCAATGACCAATGTTGCCTTTCTTTTCTTCTTTATATCTAAAGAAATTCTTATAGTCTTCCTTTATATTACTGGCTAGCCTACCCTCATATTTAATCTTCTTCCTCCTTATTTCTTTTTTTGTTGCCCTCTGTTGATCTTTGTTGGCTTCCCATTCCTCTAGTTTCCCAGTTCCATTTGCCACATTAAATGCTTTCTCTTTTGCTTTTATACTATCCCTGCCTTCCCTAGTCAGCCAGGGTTGTTTCATCCTCCCTGTACCAGGCTTCCTTTTCCTTGGGATGAATCTCTGCTGTGTCTCCAAAATTACTCCCCAAAACTCCTGCCATCGCTGTCTTTCCTGCTAGAATCCTCTCCCAGTCAATTCAACACAGCTCCTCCCTCATGCCTCTGTATTCGCCTTTTTCCAGCTGTAATATTGTTACCTCTGATTCTATCTTCTCCCTCTCAAATTGCAAAGTAAGTTCTATCATATTGTGAAGGGTTCCTTCACCTTAAGCTCCCTTGTCAAGTCTACCTCATTGCACAATACTAAATCCAGTATTGCCTGTTCCCTAATGGGCTCCACCACAAGCTGGTTCAAAAAGCCATCTTGTAGATATTCCACAAATTGTAGATATTCCACAAATATTCCACAAATACACCACTAACCTGATTTCCCAGTTCACTGACGTAATGAAGCCCCCCATGATCACCGTAACTTTGCCTTTCTGACATATCTTTTCTACCTTCTGTGTATCTTGCGCGAGAGCTCCTGACCACTCTTTGGAGGCCTGTACATAACTCCAACTATGAGTTTTTTACCTTTGCGGTTCCTCAATTCTACTCACACACATTCAACACCATCTGATCCTAGTTTGTTTATTACTATTGATTTAATTTCATTTCTTAGTAATAAGGCAACTCCACACCTCACGTGCCTATCTTTTCAATAGGCTGTGTCTCCATGAATATTCAGCTCCCAACCCTGATTCCCTTGCAGCCCTGTGCCCGTGATGTTCTTTCTGACAACATAATGCTGGATGACAAAATTAAACATCACCTGTCCAAAGTCAGCCCCGTGTTTGTCACCCAACTCAAAGTCTTTGATAAAAGCATGGAACCAGTCTCAGAACAAAAATCAAAGTCTACCAGGCAGCGGTTCCTATTTCACTTCTTTATGACAGTGAGACTTGGGTAATCTCTGGGACCATGCAAAGTAACAAAAAACATTTCATCTTCATTATCTGAGATCTATTTGCAAGATCAGATGGTTGGACAACATTCCAACACCAAGATCCTTGCAAAGTGTTGCACATCTGATGCTGAAGCTAGCTTCACTGGATTGGTCATGAGGCTCACATGAGACAGTATTCTGCAGTCAGCGGAAATGGAAACTCCCAACAGAGAAGGGCTCAAACCTAGCGACAAAGAGAATCTTACAGCCACCCTCAGATTCTCCAAACTGGATCCCAACACACAGAAAAAAAAACTTGGACAGAACCAAATGGAGGAGTCTTCAGGTGATTTCGACATTTGAGGAGAACTGAATCAAGTGCGTACAAGAAAATTTTCTGATTCAGTATGTGGATGTACCTACTACTAGAGAAGGTGCAAAACTTGACCTACTCTTGGGAAATAAGGCAGGGCAGGTGACTGAGGTGTCGGTGAGGAAGCACTTTGGGGCCAGTGATCATAATTCTATTTGATTTAAAATAGTGATGGAAAAGAATAGACTGGATGTAAGAGTTAAAGTTCTAAATTGGAGGAGGCTAATTTTGATGGTATTACGCAAGAACTTTCAAAAGCTGACTAGGCGCAGATGTTCGCAGGTGAAGGGAGGACTGGAAAATGGGAAGCCTTCAGAAATAAGGTGAGAGTCCAGGTGTACAGAATGCTCGATGACTAGAGAAATTGAGGTTTTGATTAAGAAAAAGAAGGAAGCATATGTCAAGTATAGACAGGAGAGAAGGTGAGGACTGCAGATGCTGGAGATCAGAGCTGAAAAATGTGTTGCTGGAAAAGCACAGCAGGTTAGGCAGCATCAAAGGAGCAGGCGAATCGACATTTCAGGCATAAGCCTTCCTGAAGAAGGGCTTATGCCTGAAACGTCGATTCTCTTGTTCCCTGGATGCTGCCTGACCTGCTGCGCTTTTCCAGCAACACATGTTTCAGCTATAGACAGGAGAGATCGAGTGAATACTTACAAGAGTACAAAAGAAGTAGGAGTATACTTAAGAGGGAAATCAGAAGGGCAAAAAGGGGACATGAGATAGCTTTGGCAAATAGGTTTAAGGAGAAACCAAAGGGTTTTTATAAGACACTAAGGATAAAAGGGTAACTAGGGAGAGAATAGGGCCCCTCAAAGATCAGCAAGGCAGCCTATGTGTGGAGCCGCAGGAGATGGAGGAGATACTAAACAAGTATTTTGCTTCAGTGCTTACTGTGGAGAAGGACAGAAGTGGCTTGAAGGCAGAAGACAGAGGATGGTGGTAGAACAGGACTGGGTAATTAATTCTTCCAAGGCGCCACATGAGAAACCTGAGTTGTGTTGGAGGGCCAAACCAACAATAAGTTGAACATAATTCTGCTCAATATTAATTTTCTCCCATTGTAAGAAGTACTAAATTATATAGTTTTGCACTGAAACTTATAATCAAAAGAATAAAGATATTCTGTTACAATAAAGATATGAAATTGTGGAGTACGTCAAATATAGAAAAAAAAACAGTAAAAACAATAATTTCAGTATTTCATTTTATTTTTAACATGTTAATCTCACAAACCAATAATGAAAAGTTGTTTCAGTATTGTTCAGTATTACAAACAACAAACAACTCTATACAAAAAGCAATAAATGCTTTGATGTTTTTCCATTCATTTTACTTGTTTAGTGAGAAAAATCCAGTCTGTTTTGGGCTTGAACAAATGCACTGAAATCTGGTTGAATGTCTGAGGTGGATATGTGAAGGACAGCTGAGAGGTGATCATCAGTGATAGAGGATCGGGATTTGGATTTGTTGAACTTCAGCACTGAGAATGTCTGTTCAAATATATAGGTAGATCCAAAGAGGACTCAAATCTTCTGAGCATGCCTCCTCATGTGTGGAAAGTTCTCCTCTTTGAGGGAAGAGTAAAAATCAAGCAGTGAGACTGACCTAAAGTACTCTGCCAAGAAGTGTGTCAGACTGCAGGTCAATGAGTTCAAGCTGAACATCACTTGGTGCATTTTCCACATTGCATGTAAATGGGGACAAAAGTCATGTGCATTTCATTTTAACCATTTTAAAGTCTTGAAATTACCTTAAAATTCACCATGCATTGCTCCTAACATAGATGAGTACCTGTGGAGGTGATCATCTGAAGGTGCAGCTTCCTTCAGTGTTGGAAAGTGGGTGAGAATGTTGTCCTCCATTTGGCTTGAGAGAAGCTGCAACTTTCTCATGAAAGCCTTCACCAAGTTGTACATTTCAAAAGGCCCTTGCACTGCAGTTTCACATTTAGTTCATTCATAAGTGCAGTCACAATCACAGCAAAACCAATGTCTGCAATCCAGTCTGCATCAGAAAGCTGTGGAATGCCATTCCCTTTCTTCACACAGGCATCTTGAATCTCTTCTCTCAGGTCCCATACACTTTTCGGCATTTTGCCCAAGCTGGGCCACCTGACAGCTGTGTGGTAGCCTATGTCACGATGTTCAGTCTCATTTTCCTCCAAAAGTGCAACAAACTGCCTGTGATTCAAAGCTCTTGGCCTGATGAAGTTAACTATTTTAGTTACAACATCAACCACATGGTTAATTTTTAACACTGACTTACACAACACTTCCTGATGTATAATACAGTGCAAAAATACCAATTTCTGATCAGGGTCAATTTCTGTCACTTTATCCTGCATTCTCTTTAAGAGTCCAACATTTTTTCCTGTTAGATTTGGACAACCATTCGGTTGCAACCAGCTCTGTGCTGCAGCTGAAGCTCCAGATTTCTCGCGATGTCCCCAATCCTTCTCGTTACAGTGCGTCGGGAGAGGGGCGCATTCTCAAATGCATCCTTTTTCTCCGGGCATTCTAGTCCTGCAGAGTCCAATAAGCACTCCTTAATAAACTCTCCACCAGAAAACGGTTTACTGTTTCTGGCGATTTTGTGGAGTATGACATAACTTGTCTTGGCGTGAGCTGACATTTTGAGGGCTAGCCAGCAAGCATCACTTTTAGCTGTTCACACACGCATGCACATGTGCGTCCATACGTAAATAAAAAAAAGCATCTTTTTCAAAAAAGCAACACAGTTGTATTGCATGCATTGTGTAAATACTTTTTCATTTATATTCTAATTTAAGATTGACCTCATGCGGGCCAGACAGGAACGACCAAAGGGCTGGATATGGCCCGCAGGCCGTAAAATGCCCAGGTCTGTGGCAGAGGGTTACTTTTCAGACTGGAGGCTTGTGATCAGTGATGCGCCACAAGGATTGGTGCTGAGTCCACTACTTTTCCTCATTTATATAAATGATTTGGATATGAATATATGAGGTATAGTTAGTAACATTGCAGATGACACCAAAATTGGAGGTGTAGTGGACAGCGAAGAAAGTTACTTCAGATTACAACAGGATCTTGATCAGATGGGCCAATGTGCTGAGAAGTGGCAGATGGAGTTTAATTCAGATGAATGCGAGGTGCTGCATTTTGGAAAAGCAAATCAGAGCAGGACTGATACACTTAATGGCAAGGTCCTGGGGAGTTTTGCTGAACAAAGAAACCTTGGAGTGCAGGTTCATAGTTCCTTGAAAGTAGAATCGCATGTAGATAGGATAGTGAAGAAGGCATTTGATATGCTTTCCTTTATTGGTCAGAGTATTGAGTACAGGAGCTGGGAGGTCATGTTGCAGCCGTACAGGACATTGGTTAGGCCACTGTTGGAACTTTGCATGCAACTCTGGTCTCCTTCCTATCAGAAAGATGTTGTGAAACTTGAAAGGGTTCAGAAAATATTTATAAGTATGTTGCCAGGGTTGGACGAATTTCAGCTATAGAGAGAGGCTGAATAGGCTCCCTGGAGCGTCGGAGGCTGAGGGTGACCTTATAGAGGTATATAAAATCATGAGGAGCCTGGATAGGATAAATCAACAAGTTCTTTTCCCTGGGGTGAGGGAGTCCAGAACTAGAGGGCATAGGTTTAGGGTGAGAGGGGACAGATATAAAAGGAACTAAGAGGCAGCTTTTTCACGCAGAGGGTGGTACGGGTATGGAATGGGATGCCAGAGGAAGTGGTGGAGGCTGGTACAATTGCAACATTTAAGAGGCATTTGGATGGGTATATGAATAGGAAGGGTTTGGAGGGATATGGGCCAAGTGCTGGCAAATGGGAATAGATTAGGTTAGGTTATCTGATCAGCATGGACAAGTTGGACCGAAGGGTCTGTTTCCGTGCTGTACGTCTCTTTGACTCCATGCTTTCAGGTCAAGTGAATGTGGCTGAAAACCAACACTTTTATCCACCACTCCCTTAATATCTCTTTCCACAGTATGAGCAATCCCCGAGGTTTGATTGTTCCAGCCCTGGAAGTGTTTGAGAGATGAAAGCATTCATGTTTCCAACGTTGATATTATTTTACATGAGATACTCCAAAAGAGCACAGGATTAATTGAAGTTCTCACAGACAAAGAGTGCCTGGGCTCATACTTGCCAAATGGTTTTGTATCAATTGGAACTCCTGATGTAACATCTATCTTTATTGATGGTCACAAAGAATGTATAATTTTAAATACATTTCTAATTTCTTCTAATTACATTTGCTATTCCTATCGTTGAAAGTAGACAATTTATTCTCAAGCTGTTACTATGGTATGTCAGAAAGACACAAAAATTTCCATTACAATGCAACCCTGACAAATTGATGTGAATAGCTTCACTACAATCAGGTCCCAGCAAACAATCATATATCTTGTCGAGTAAGAAATCATACTGAGGTCACAAATTCAATTCACTGAAAACATTGTAGCTTCAGCTCACTTCAATTTGTGTACTGCTGCATCAAAATTAAAGCAACTATTCACACAATGTGTTGTAATAAAGGAGACTGGTGTTATACTGGAAATGCTTCAGTGGGCAGAGTAATGAAGGTGTTGAATTGGGGTCACCGGGGACTGAATTTTATGAGGAGTGTCAAACTCAGGTATAAAACTGGACCTGGGGCTCCACTTCCGAGCAATAGAACCATCTTAGCAATGTTATCAAGAGCTTCATTAGGAGAGGTGGTCACCGCTGAGGAATGCATAAAGGTTAGGGTCTCGACTAATGTGGTCAGACTTGCTGAGCATTCACAGCATTTTCTGTTTTAAATCCTGGTTTCCAGCATTTGCAGTGTTTTGCTTTGCAAAAAATCCAGAAGTTGGTTAATGTTCACAAATAGCTTTTTAAAATCATGGATTAAGACCTCAGTTTTAAGGAATTAAATGCAGGCAGTTTTTTACTGCTTGGTATTGAGAAAATGCTAACAACGTTATACCTCTTTGTGTTTTCAGTGATATTGGATTCAATGTTGTTATGTACTTCACCACAACCTTCAGAGCCCTGAAACATGCGTAGCACAAGATGCCTCATTGCCCCTGCACCCATTTCCATTACACTCATTCACTTGCTTTATCTCAATGAAGAGAAAGCTCATCCCCTTTGAGGAAGAGGTCATCAAGTTGGCTGGGGAAGATGATGTAGGAGAAAGGGAGGCTTCGGATTTGTTGCAGGTACCAGTTGTCCTGGTTGGGTCCAAATTGTGTTGGTCTGAATGTAGTCCGGAGTCCATGCAGGGTCAGTCGGTTCCGTAGGCAGTTGCTGAGGAAGGAGATATGGCTGTGGTAGCGAGTCTGTTTCAGGACGTGGCTGAAGAGCTTCAGGGGAAGATGATGAGAGTATATTGGTGACACAAGTGTTCAACCGCTATTGCTCACCTGCACTTATGTAAATATATATTCACTTGATGTGTTCTAACATCTGTTGTAGCTTTATTATCCAAGTAAGACCAGGTAAAGTTGAAACATGTGGAGCACCTTTAACCATCAATCGGACGTGCTGCATGTCCAATGCCACATCTTGATACCGGTGTTATAAACAGCAAACATGACTAGAGACAGACTCTTCTGTCAGGGATGCTCATGTCTCAGTTGGAGAGTGTAGTTAAGGCACTATGGATGAGTGTGGTGGAATTTTGAGGGCAAGGATTGCCTTTAGAGGAGGAACCAGTGCCTACAATGCCCAGTTGGGAACCCATGCATCTCATCACAGCAATGGTGGAATCTCTCATAAGAAATGCAGATGCTATTAATCAGAAACAAAACTAGAATTTACTGGAAAAGCTCAGAGGGCCTGGCAGCATCTGTGGAGAGAAATTGGAGTTAACATTTTGGGTCAAATGACCCTTCCTCAGAAACTAGAATCTTTCATGTTTCTCCAGGCTCCATGGAAGATAAGGTCTGTCCTACATCCAGGGCTCTCAAAGCCATGCAATAACATTCAAGGCTATGAAATTTGCAATGGGAAACTCATTTATCAAATGACCATGATTGTGGAGAGAACCGAGCAACACATCACAGCTCACAGAACTGGTGACATTATGAGCGAGGGCACTCCGACGTTGCATGGGTTCACTGAAGTTTCACCGCATTCTGCAATACTGCACAAATAGTGAAGGTGTAAGGTGCATAAGGAACACAGTCAGGATGTGGGACAAATCACTGTTATTCACCAAGGAATTGGCTCCCTGATGTGAATTATCTCTTTTAAAGGACCATCTAAGTTCAAATGTCCGGAAATGCCTGGCCCCAGATGCACTGACTGGACCGCAGCTATTTCAGTGCTGATGTTGATCCAGGAAAATGTTTACATGCAGCCTGAAAATTTTACAGATGACAGACTATCAGGGAAGGTGATCACCTAAAGGTATCATCACTGGACTGTTAATCTAGAGCTAGGTAAAGTTCTGGGGACCTGAGTTCAAACCTCACTATGACAGAAAGTGGGATTTCAATTCAATTTTTTAAAATCTGGAATTAAGTTTCTAATGGCGACCACAAAGCCATTACCAATTGTCGGTCAAACCTATCTGGTTCACTGATACCCATCTGGGAAGGACACTGCCATCCTTACCTGGTCTGGACTATATGTGAGTCCAGACTCATTGCAATGTGGTTGACTCTTAATTGTCCTCTGACATTTAGGGATGGGCAATAAATGCTAGCCTAGCTACTGATGTCCCTGTCCCATGAATGAATAAAATAATCCTCAGGGCTACAGTTGAAACCAAAAGTAAACATTTCATTGTGTCAGACAATCAAGTTGAAAAATAAGTCAATCTTGGAAGAATGTAGCATGCATCAACAGATGGCTGACACCCAACTGCACAAATGAGATAACAACAGGAACAGAAAATGTCTCAAGATGGATCAGTGATCCTGGAAGTAGTCCTGACTGTAAAGTTCACACTAGTTGTTCAGGTGGACCATTGCACAATTTTCTTCTCATTTGATGATCATCCTGGTGTGTCTCAAAATCTTCATCCTCATCTTCTCTCTCACAGGTTTCCACTCGCTCTTGTACTATTCTCATCCAACACAAACACCGGTCCCTCCTTTAGTGACTGAGATTGTGGATCATCATGATGCTATCTGAGCTGCACAGAATCAGTCCAGGAACTGGGACCTCAATATCGGGACGTCTACCGTCTGTTCTACAATGGTCTTGGTCACAGGTAATTTGAATATTAAGGGAATGGAATTCTTTTCTGCTCATGAAAACTTTAGGTTCATGATAGGGCACTCAGATTGCTATGATCCCTGCAACTATGATCAGTCAGTGATAGCTGAGAATCCTAATATGTATGCTGCTTTAATGGTCCTGTCAAGGGGAAGTGAGATGAATTATTTTACCATCAGAAATGCCCCAGATACATTTATGAGTTGAGGGCTGTGGAATGCTGCTGAGATTCCCAGTAATTCCCTGAAACGAGAGGAAAGAGGAAATGCTTGCAAAGAAATGAGAGGAAGCTGTTACCGTTATGTCACCCAGGATGGGAATGTGTGGCTTAAAACATCCTGAGGCAGCTTCTGCACTGGATCTTAGTGATCTGTGGGGAACTGTGGTTAAGATATAGCTTCACACCAGAGCTCCTCTCCTCTCCCTGTCACGCTGCTTCTTCCTCTGGAGGCTAATGGCCAAATGGTGGCATCCACTGTTGTTGTTGCTGCTGGAGATGCATCTGTCTGTGCTTTCTCCTGCAGTGGTATGAACTTCTTTCTAAACTTGAAGCAGATCTTAGTGAAGCATGCTTCACTCCTGACATCCTTCCTCCAGATGATGCCCTCATAGAGGACAATGTTACACCCAGGCAAAGCATTCAATTCTGTACCTTTGTGTATCTTGAGAGGTCAGCTCTTTCCCACCAGCCTCACCGGAGCATCCGAGCAATTACTGGAGTCACATTTCCTTCACTCTCAAGCATATCCCTTTCCAGGAACATCAGTCCATCTGACCTTATGTAAGGTAGCCCAAGACCTGCATACATGTGGCCTTGGCATGAAACAACTGCCATGAAGCTTTCTGCCAAACCCAATCCCCAGACTGACCACAGCTCATCTCTTAGACTGATTTTCCAAGAGCATCCCAACCAAGTGACCCTGGCTGAAGCAGCACATATCACCAGATATGGGTTGGACCACCCATAAGTGACTGTGATCAACCACAAGACTAGAAACGTCCCATGCCTTGGACTGAACATGGCAGTACTCTCTGACATAGTAGAATCCATCCTTGCCCCACTCAGCATGCCCCTTGCATATCACTATACACTTCAAGCACAGAGAGTGTGTATTTAGAGCACACTGTTAGCCCTATACCATCTTTGATGTTGGCACAGCACCACACCATGTATCACCACGCCCCTCACATTTCCTCTTCAATGACTGTTGCATGCACTAACTGCTGTTTCTCTTTCCACACATAAGTGCCACATGAGAAACTGACAGTGGTATATTGTTGTCCAGTTGGTTGGAATGATGCCCCAGGGAGACATTGCGCCATTGTCAACATGGAAGCAGCGATGGCAGATGTAACAGTTCCAGTGAAAAGTATCGAGAAGGAGCATAACCATGAAAACTTTGTGGCGGCACGGTGGCACAGTGGTTAGCGCTGCTGCCTCACAGCACCAGAGACCCGGGTTCAATTCCCGCCTCAGGCGACTGACTGTGTGGAGTTTGCACATTCTCCCTGTGTTCTGTGTGGGTTTCCTCCGGGTGCTCCGGTTTCCTCCCACAGTCCAAAAATGTGCAGGTCAGGTGAATTGGCCATGTTAAATTGCCCGTAGTATTAGGTGAAGGGGTAAATGTAGGAGAATGGGTCTGGGTGGGTTGCGCTTCGGTGGGTCGGTGTGGACTTGTTAGGCCGAATGGCCTGTTTCCACACTGTAACCAATCTAATCTCACCCGGACTAGAGACAGAGATCCCGACTCGATTGGTACCCATTTGTTTATGCAATTGAGTTTCCCAATTGGAAAGATAAACTTATTTCTGGCAAGTGGACTAATTAATGAGATGCAAATACATGTATCTAAGTTTCTCAAAACTGATCTCACCAGCTAAAGAGGGAGGATGAATTGTTACAGTTTAACTCGGCAGTGGCAATCTAATTTTTGTTTTAACGCATGATATTCCTGTGACCTCAGGGAGGAGAAAACCCCACATTTATACTTCATGTGATCCTGTAAAATGGCTGCTAGTGAATCCTCCTGATTAACGTCTCCACTGAAATCAACCTGTGTTTTAAGCTATCATGCAAAGCTTGCACTGCCCTCCCTAGATTTACACTGGTCGTTCAGCCTTATGTGTGGAACCAGCAGAGGAGATAGGAATGGGATGACAAACAGAAAGAGCTTAGGATTACAATTGCCCACAAGTGGGTTTAATTAAATTAAAGGGACAGGTAATCAAGTCAAAGTTTTGGAAGTGAAGAGCAATATAAGAGAAAGAAAGTTTGGAATTTTTCAAAGACAATGCAAGGACTTGGTGTTAGCCAACAAATTTCATCAACCTGTGTTTAGCTTGATGTCAGAAAAATGATCATTGGCCTGGATAGCCAAGACAAGAGGGTGAGCTTGTAACTATGTACTGGACTATGTGCGTTAACCATCTCCAGCCATTTAGCCCCTACTGTGTTCAACTTATGAACAACAGGCAAAGCTCGCACAATACTTTGACTAGCCCTCCCTTCTCCACCCAAGATTCCTTCAATTCCAGCCTACCCTGTGCAGAAGCAGAGATAGTGCTGATTTCCTGGAAGTGTTATCACGATTATTATGGAAAGCTTGTTCAAACCATTCAACCACAAACAGATCGAGTGTCTTCATGCGTTTACCTTTTTAAAGGAGAAAGTGGTCCAAAATCATAAGCAATATCACACTGGTGGAACCCTGATGCAGTTTGACTCTAACATAGACAGAAATCTATGTTAGAGTCTACACAGGAGGGATGGGGGAGATGAAAAAGTGAGTGGAGGCTTTGGTATACTCAGGTTGGACGTGGTTGTATTTCCTCTCAGTTTTTGAAACACATTCTCTACAGTGTTGAGAGTGTGGTGCTGGAAAAGCACAGCAGGTCAGGCAGCATCCGAGGAGCAGGAGAATCAATGCCCGAAATGTCGATTCTCCTGCTCCTCAGATGCTGCCTGACCTGTTGTGCTTTTCCAGCACCACACTCTCAACTCTGATCTCCAGCATCTGCAGTCCTCACTTTCTCCTATTCTCTGCAGTGAGTTCTGATAGATGGTTTTGCAGATGGAGTATGGTGCTTGTCATTTCCCTGACTAGTTTTAATTGAGTCTATCGGAAAGGCATTTTTGAGAGCAGTTTTTTGCTTATTGGTCCTATGTTCTTCTGCAATTTCAAGACTTTCTTTGGACAGTACGTGGTTGCATGGGGAGTTGGTTTGAGACTGGGGAGTACTCAACATCACCACCTAGCCATGATGCTTCAGTGTGGGACATATGTCAATGTGTACTTCCTTATATCAGGCTGGAGTTGGAATGGTTCTGTGCTGCTGATCCACTGTGCTTAGCCCTCCTCTGTATCATGCAATTGTGAAGTGGCATTATCACTAGACTATTAGTCCAGAAACTCATCTAATGTTCTGGGGACCGAGGTTTGAATCCTGCCACAGCAGATGGTGGAATTTGAATTCACTAAGAAAAGTATCTGGAATTAATAATCTACTGATGACCATGACTCCATTATCGATTGTCAGAAGAGCCCATTTAACTCACTACTGTCCTTCAAGGAAGGAAATCTGCCATCCTCACCTGGTCTTGCCTACACGTGACTCCAGACCCACAGCAATGTGGTTGACTTTCAAATGCCCACTGAAATGGCCTAGCAAACCACTCAGTTGTATCACTCACAGTCTACATACAGCACGTGGACTGGAGTGGTTCAGAAAGCAACTCGCTATCACCCTCTCAAGGGCAGCTGTGGATGGGCAGTGATGCCCATGTCCTATATATAACAAAAACCCGCGCCACAGCAATAAATAGAGCGAATGAGCACCAAGACGGTTCTGTGCGCTCTACATCAAACCCCACCAGAAGCCTCTTCATATTTGACATCGACCGTGCTGACAGTCCCAAAGAGCGTTGCAGCGAGAGCAGGGAGACGGGTTAAAGCTGAGTGCACAGAACTATGTACAGGGAACTCAAGTCAGATAGTGAAGCTCAGGGACAGGAGCAGGTGACACACATTATTGTCATCAGGATCAGGAAACCTCCATCCTGGAGAATCACCTCCTAGTTTTCACGGATCCTAATCTTTCTTTAAAAAGTTTCTTTGTAGGATATCAAGCATTTATCCCTGGATATCCTGTGGGTGGTTAGTCAGCTCATGGACTAATCTAGTACAGTCTGCAACATCATGATAGATACCACTGTAATCTCACTCTGCCATGGTAACATTCCCCTCAAGGCTAGACATTAAATGGTAAGCGTGTCTGAGATATTGTTCTTACCTGACTTCTTTCCTTCTAATTCTTGGTACAGCTTATACATCTGTGAGTTTGTGAATATATGCGATAGCTGAGGGAAGAAAGACTTGTAGAACGTCATACTTTTCCACATTAAAGCCACGAACATCAATTATATTTTCCAGGCCATAGGTCAGGTTCAGTATAAAGTTTTATGAGATGTCTGAAGAAATCCTTAACTCAGGCATCTCATTCTCATTCAATTAGGATAGGTGCTCTCAAAGTAATTTTCTATGCCACATTATTCAGCTGTCAAGGACAAAGAAAGCTTTCTTCCAATCTCTTCAGGCTAAATTTAAACCCAAATCTCTAATGCGACAATTTTCTTAAAGTCACATCATTAAATTTTTTCTAAAGCAGCATTCAGGTAGCATTTAGAAATTACAGCATTCACTTTAGGACTCAACATGACCAGTAGTAGTATGATCTCGTGGTGACAGGAACCAGCATAAACTCAATGAATGCAGTGAATGAAAGTCCATTGTAATATGTGATTGCTGGGTAATGTAACATAGTCCTGTGCAGTGCAAATTCCTCACTAATAGTTAATTGTCTTGATACCTGGTGAGCTGAGTATAGCTATATGTCATTGAGCATGTGTTCCTGATTTGTAGTGAGGATTTCTACACAGTAGAAATATCCAGTATGGCTCCCTACTCTCTGAATTTATTAGGCACTCAATAGAAAGCATGGACTTGTAGAAGGTCCTGATACAATGTGCCATAATCGCCTATGACTTCTGTATTGTGGGTATGGAGTCAAAGACTGAGTACCAATGCCAGTCAGAGTTAGTTTGTGCCACTTTTGTTGTCTGTGATCTGGACACAGGGCCAAAATCAGGGGTCAAGGAAAATGGGGAGGTTATCATCTTTATTATAACAGGGGAACATTATAGGAGAAGAATTGTTCTGGGTTGACAGGACAGTAGCCTTGTCGACTTATGTTCTCCAGGGATACATCTCAAGCCTGGAAACACATGGTTGTTTCCCTGTAGGATCTGTCCCACAGTCAATGTGTCCGTGCACCGAAACATGTTGGAGTTTATTTGGCACAGTGAGGGTTACCAGTCCAAGCTGTTGACTTGGTCTGGCTGTGATGAGTGCCTTTACCTGGTGTCTATGATCTGGAACTCCAGATCATCATTCCCATCATTATAGTGAGTTCTCAGAGTAACCTGTGCTCTTGGCACAACTATTATGCTATAGTCTCAACTTAACTATCGAAACTTTCATTTTATAGCATCTAGATATGCTGCTTCTGCAATAGTCACTAACCAATCATTATCCATCAGCCTGACTGAACCATCTTGTTGTATGATGGAGAGGGGTTGCCAGAATCTTCAGCTGATATCTCTCCAGTGGCTGTTTGTTTATGCTTGTTGTATTTTCATCTAGCCATGCACTTGTATGCAATCTTGTAGTAAGAACATTGCTTTTCAGGCTGGAAATGCCTTCTTCTCCTTTGCAGGATGTTTTCTACAGTATATGAATTTTGCCTTTTCTTCATGATTGCCCTGCCCTTTGCAAGGCCTAGCCACTTCTGTTGTTAATACGCTTTGCTATTGATTTACAGTCCCAGCAGCTGTGCTGATGTCAATTGCTTTTCTGAGAAAAAGCTTCTCCTCTCTCAGTAGACATTCTTTCAATGGAAGTTCTCTCATGCCTAATACATCCAGCCTTTAATGAGATAACCTCTTAGTTGTACAAATTCACAGGGTTCTGACAGCTGCAATAATTGTGCCATATATTGATCAATCAAATCCTTTCCACTTTCGGCTATAACATTGAACATTTACCATTCATAAATTATGAGATTAGATTAGATTCCCTACAGTGTGGAAACAGGTCCTTTGGCCCAATAAGTCCACACCGACCCTCTGAAGACTAACCCATCCAGACCCATTTCCCTCTGACTAATGCACCTAACACTACGGGCAATTTTAGCATGGCCAACTCACCTGACCTGCATATCTTTGGACTGTGGGAGGAAACCAGAGCACCCGGAAGAAACGCACGCAGGCGAATGTGCAAACTCCACACAGACAGTCACCCAAGGCTGGAATTGAATCCAGTGCTGTGAGATTGCAGTGCTAACCACTGAGCCACTGTGCTGCCCACTTTGGGTTCAAAGCGTCAAAATGTCTTCAAGGCTTTCAAAATATCTTTTGTCCTTCAGAGAGATTTAGGGTGGAATTATCTTCGCAACAATGTTAAGAGTGTAGATACTCTTAGGTGCTCTGGCTTGTTAAACAGGTCTGTCATAATTTTGCTATTGTGCATGTAACAGCTGGCAGTTATGCTTCATATCACTTTGCATTTTAAATGGAGAAGACAGAGAAAGATCCTGCTATTGTATCTTACAATTTTTAAGCTGCTGCCTTTTACTTCATTTTTTACTTGCATATTGCTGTTTCCATGTTAGTGGTTATGCTCTTTGCCAGCTCATCAACTCTCAGTCTCAATTGTTTCTTCTGACATCATGGTTTGTGCTCACAAGACCTTGTATGGAATTTGTCTCAAATGAAGTGTTTGCAACATGGCTGCCCCCCACTGTGTGTACCTCAGTCAGCACCAACAAGCACAAATTCAAGTCTAATTGTTATTAAGAGGATCTTCCTGCATGCAAAATATCTGTTGTGGATGCTCCGACGAACAGGAATTGTACTTCAAACACATTCATTGTATTTGAAGTGCTTTAATTAATTTGGAGAGCCATAATAAAGTGTTGAATGAACACAACACTGAATTATACCCAGTGTTTCAACACATTGTGTTAAACTGTTCAGTATCATTTAAAAAAACTAAATTATGTAACATGATAAATTACTAAAACTAGTTTACTAACAGATACACGATAGAATGCAGAAAACTAATTATTTTCAGACTCAAATTATAATGCTCTGAGGTTTTCAAATTCTAGGTATACGCTTCACGTCCATTGTAAAAGTTTTATTTCATCACTGATTTAAACGATTTTATTATTATGGACAATAACAGATCTACATATAGTCTAAGTTTTGATATTTGTCAGTTTCAAACCTGAATAGTACTAAAGCATTTGACTTTTTTCAAATCATTTAATTCCCAAAGCTTCCTGAAGGTGTTGTCTTCCAGTCCATCCAGTACCTCACACAGTTCCTTCCAGTATCTCATACAGATCCTTCCAGTACCTCATACAGATCCTTCCAGTACCTCGTATAGAACCTTCCAGTACCTCACACAGATCCTTCCAGTACCTCACACAGATCTTTCCAGTACCTGACCCAGATCCTTCCAGTACCTCACACATATCCTTCCAGTATCTCATACTGATCCTTCCAGTAGGTCACACAGAGCCTCCAGTACCACACACAGATCCTTCCAGCACCTCATACAGATTCTTCCAGTACCTCATATGGATTTTCCAGTATCTCATACAGATCCTTCCAGTACCTCCCTCAGATCCTTCCAGTATCTCACACAAATCCTTCCAGTATCTCACACAGATCCTTCCAGTATCTCATACAGTCCCCTCCAGAACCTCACACAGATCCTTCCAGTATCTCATACAGATGCTTCCAGTACCTCACACAGATCCTTCCAGTATCTCACACAGACCCCTCCAGAACCTCACACAGATCCTTCCAGTATCTCATACAGATGCTTCCAGTACCTCACACAGATCCTTCCTGAACCTCACACAGATCCTTCCAATATCTCATACAGATCCTTCCATTACCTCACAGGGACCCTTCTAGTATCGCATACATATCCTTCCAATTCATCATGCAGATCCTTCCAGTAACACAGACAGATCCTTCCAGTCTCTCACACAGATCTTCCAGAATCTCACAAAGATCCTTCCAGACCCAGTGACAGACCTTTCCAGTATCTCATACAGACCCTTCCAGTACCTCACACAGATCCTTCCTGTATCTCATACAGATCCTTCCAGTATCTCATACAGGTCTTTCCAGTACCTGACTCAGACCCATCTAGTACCTCACACATATCCTTCCAGAATCTCACACAGATCCTTCCAGTATCTCACACTGATCCTTCCAGTATCTCACACTGATCCTTCCAGTATCTCATACAGATCATTCCAGTATCTCACAGAGATCCTTCCAGTACCTCATACTGATCTTTCCAGTATCTCAGACAGATCCAGTATCTCACATAGATCATTCCAGTACCTCATACAGGTCCTTTCAGTACCTCACACATATTCTTCCAGTATTTCATACAGATTCTTCCAGTACCTCACACAGATCTTTCCAGTATCTCATACAGATCTTTCCAGTACCTGACCCAGATCCTTTCAGTACCTCACACATATCCTTCTAGTAACTCACACCGATCCTTCCAGTACCTCACACTGATCCTTCCAGTACCTCATACAAACCCTTCCAGTATCTCACACAGTTCCTTCCAGTACCTCAGATAAATCCTTCCAGGATCTCATACAGATCCTTCCAGTACCTCACACGGATGTTCCCAGTATCTCATACAGAATCTTCCAGTATCTCATACAGATGCTTCCATTTCCTCACAAAATCCTTCCAGTATCTCATACAGATCCTTCCAGTACCTCACACAGATTAGATTACATTACAGTGTGGAAACAGGCCCTTCGGCCCAACAAGTCCACACCGACCTGCCGAAGCGAAACCCACCCATACCCCTACATTTACCCCTTACCTAACACTACGGGCAATTTAGCATGGCCAATTCACCTGACCCTGCACATCTTTGGATGGTGGGAGGAAACCGGAGCACCCGGAGGAAACCCACGCAGACACGGGGAGAACGTGCAAACTCCACACAGTCAGTCGCCTGAG
>NC_057743.1:13532659-13556638 GCF_004010195.1 Chiloscyllium plagiosum | reverse complement strand
TTCCAGTACCTCACACAGATCCTTCCAGTATCTCAATCTGATTCTTCCAGTATCTCATACAGATCCTTCCAGTACCTCATACAGATCATTCCAGTACCTCACACAGATCCTTCCAGTACCTCATACAGATCATTCCAGTATCTCAGACAGACCTTTCCAGTATCTCATACAGATCCTTCCATTACCTCATACAGATACTTCCAGTACCTCACACAGTTCCTTACAATACCTCACACAGATCCCTCCAGTAATGTGGGCGGCACGGTGGCACAGTGGTTAGCACTGCTGCTTCACAGCGCCGGAGACCCGGGTTCAATTCCCGCCTCAGACTCATGTAGATCTTTCCAGAACCTCACACAGATCCTTCCAGAACCTCACAAAGATCCTTCCATTATCTCACACAGACCCTTCCAGTACCTCATACAGATCCTTCCATTACCTCATACAGATACTTCCAGAACCTCGCACAGATTGTTCCATTATCTCACATAGACCCTTCCAGTATCTCATACAGTTCCTTCCAGTACCTCATACAGATCCTTCCAGTATCTCACACAGACCATTCCAGTACCTCATACAGATCCTTCCATTACCTCATACAGATACTTCCAGAACCTCGCACAGATTGTTCCATTATCTCACATAGACCCTTCCAGTATCTCATACAGTTCCTTCCAGTACCTCATACAGATCCTTCCAGTAACTCACACAGATCCTTCCAGTACCTCACACAGATCCTTCCAGTATCTCATACAGATCCTTACAGTATCACAAACATGTTCTTCCAGTATCTCGCACAGATCCTTCAAGTAACTCATACAGATCCTTCCAGAACCTTGCACAGATCCTTTCAGTATCTCACACAGATCCTTCCAGTAACTCACACAGATCCTTCCAGTACTTCATGCAGATCCTTCCAGCGCCTCTCAAAGAACCTTCCAGTATATTCCACAGATCCTTCCAATACCTGACACAGATCCTTCCATGCATCTCATACAGATCCTTCCACTACCTCACACAGATACTTCCAGTACCTCATGCAGATCCTTACAGTATCTCGCACTGATCCTTCCATAACCTCACACAGATCCTTTGAATATCTCACACAGATCCTTCTAGTATCTCTCACAGATCCTTCCAGTACATCACACAGATCCTTCCAGTATCTCATACAGATCCTTCCAGTACCTCACAGAGACTCTTCCGGTATATCATACAGATTCTTCCAGTACATCATATAGACACTTACAGTAACACAGACAGATGTTTCCAGTTACTCACAGAGATCCTTCCAGGTCCTCATACGGACCCTTCCAGTACCTCACACAGATCTTTCCAGTACCTCACACAGATCTTTCCAGTTCCTCATACAGATCCTTCTAGTATATCACACAGATCCTTCCAGTATCTCAATCTGATTCTTCCAGTATCTCATACAGATCCTTCCAGTACCTCATACAGATCCTTCCAGTACCTCATACAGATCCTTCCAGAACCTCACACAGATCCTTCCAGTACCTCATACAGATCCTTCCAGTCTCTCACACAGATACTTCCAGTTCCTCACACAGATCTTGGCAATATCTCACAAAGATCCTTCCAGTATCTCACACAGATTGTTCCAGTACCTCACACAGACCCTTCCAGTACCTCACACAGATCCTTCCTGAACCTCACATAGATCCTTCCAGTATCTCATACAGACCCTTCCAGTACCTCACAGAGACTCTTCCGGTATATCATACAGATTCTTCCAATACATCATATAGACACTTACAGTAACACAGACAGATGTTTCCAGTTACTCACAGAGATCCTTCCAGGTCCTCATACGGACCCTTCCAGTACCTCACACAGATCTTTCCAGTACCTCACACAGATCTTTCCAGTTCCTCACACAGATCTTTCCAGTACCTCACACAGATCTTTCCAGTACCTCACACAGATCTTTCCAGTACCTCACACAGATCTTTCCAGTACCTCACACAGATCTTTCCAGTACCTCACACAGATCTTTCCAGTACCTCACACAGATCTTTCCAGTACCTCACACAGATCTTTCCAGTACCTCACACAGATCTTTCCAGTACCTCACACAGATCTTTCCAGTACCTCACACAGATCTTTCCAGTACCTCACACAGATCTTTCCAGTACCTCACACAGATCTTTCCAGTACCTCACACAGATCTTTCCAGTTCCTCATACAGATCCTTCTAGTATATCACACAGATCCTTCCAGTATCTCAATCTGATTCTTCCAGTATCTCATACAGATCCTTCCAGTACCTCATACAGATCCTTCCAGCACACAGATCCTTCCAGAACCTCACACAGATCCTTCCAGTATCTCAATCTCACATAGGTCCTTCCAGTATCTCATACAGACCCTTCCAATATCTCACATAGATCCTTCCAGTATATCATACACATCCTGCCAGTACCTGACACAGATAATTCCAGTACCTCATATTGATCCTTCCAGTACGTCGTATTGATCATTCCAGTATCTCACACAGATCCTTCCAGAGCCTCATGCCGATCCTTCCAGTTACTCACACCCATCCTTCCAATACCTCACACAGATCCTTCCAGTATCTCAATCTCACATAGGTCCTTCCAGTATCTCATACAGACCCTTCCAATATCTCACATAGATCCTTCCAGTATATCATACACATCCTGCCAGTACCTGACACAGATAATTCCAGTACCTCATATTGATCCTTCCAGTACGTCGTATTGATCATTCCAGTATCTCACACAGATCCTTCCAGAGCCTCATGCCGATCCTTCCAGTTACTCACACCCATCCTTCCAATACCTCACACAGATCCTTCCAGTATCTCATATAGATCCTTCCAGTACGTCATACAGATACTTCCAGTCACACAGACAGATCCTTTCAGTTCCTCTCACAGATCTTGCCAGTATCTCATAAAGATCCTTCCAGTATCTCAATCTGATCCTTCCAGTATCTCCCACATATTGTTCCAGTACCTCACACAGATCCTTCCAGAACCTCACACAGATCCTTCCAGTATCTTACACAGACCCTTCCAGTATCCCATACAGACCCTTCCAGTATCTCACATAGATCCTTCCAGTATATCATACACATCCTGCCAGTACCTGACACAGGTAATTCCAGTATCTCATATTGATCCTTCCAGTACCTTGTATTGATCATTCCAGTATCTCACACAGATCCTTCCAGTACCTCATGCTGATCCTTCCAGTTTCTCACACCCATCCTTCCAATATCTCACACAGATCCTTCCAGTATCTCATATAGATCCTTCCAGTATCTCATACAGATACTTCCAGTAACACAGACAGATCCTTTCAGTTCCTCTCACAGATCTTGCCAGTATCTCATAAAGATCCTTCCAGTATCTCAATCTGATCCTTCCAGTATCTCCCACATATTGTTCCAGTACCTCACACAGATCCTTCCAGAACCTCACACAGATCCTTCCAGTATCTTACACAGACCCTTCCAGTATCCCATACAGACCCTTCCAGTATCTCACATAGATCCTTCCAGTATATCATACACATCCTGCCAGTACCTGACACAGGTAATTCCAGTATCTCATATTGATCCTTCCAGTACGTCGTATTGATCATTCCAGTATCTCACACAGATCCTTCCAGTACCTCATGCTGATTCTTCCAGTTTCTCACACCCATCCTTCCAATATCTCATACAGATTCTTCCAGTATCTCATACAGATCCTTCCAGTATCTCATACAGACCCTTCCAGTACCTCACTCAGATCCTTCCAGTACCTCATACAGATTCCTTCAGTACTTCATACAAATCCCTCTGGTACCTCATAATTTGTGCTTCCCTCTGTAGAACAACTGATAATGAGTATTAGGTCACTGTTAGATTCTGGGGGACATCAAAACCAAACTCACCTTGAACACTACCAAACAATCACTTTGCTGTATGTCTCACTAGATGGTGAGCAGAATCTACAATCTTCAGTAGCCCAGGGCCAGAAAGAGTACATTTTACTGTTGCTTTAATTGCACTCAGCCAACTCAGTACTGACTGGGACTCCAATTATGAACCTATCAGCTCAGAATGGTTCATTGCTCTGCATTTCAACAGATTTCCCAATAATCCATAAAGAGGATCTAATTGTTATCTTCTGATGATTCTCATGGGAATACTGAATGCCCGTAGAATTTCAGGTTGATGTGTGTATAGTTAAATATATTTGTTGCATCAAATGAGGATTTCTAAATTTGACTATTACTGTGAACATTATCTACATTACAATATAAATTTCTCACACTCTGACTGCAATTCCTATATTACAATCTACTTTTTCTACATTGTATAATTTAGATTTCATAATTGAACCCTGATTTCTTACTTTACAATATGTCATTTAAGGACTTCAGGATCCTGAACTGATTATGTCAAAAAGTACACATCATGAAGCAGAAATAAAACAGAGTGGGTGGAGTTACAACTCTGTGGAACGAAAATACTACAGACTGTGACAATATAGGAGTTATGAATTCAGTGAGGAAATGATTTAAAATATTTGAAACTCAGTGGTATTTTGGAGGCATCTTCACATCCAGTATTTATGATATAACTATTATAACCATTAGTCATATAGTTACTAATGTCAAGGTGTAATGTAGCCATGTTGATATATAGATTTTTGGTTTGAATTACCCAGTACAACATTTAATTTTCCATTTATAGACATTGTACATTCACATTTTCTATTCTGTTTGAAGGGTACAGTTTACTTGAAGCTTTGATACGATTTGTGAGCTTGTTCTTAGTGATTATGCATTTCCTTATTTGGCAGCTCAGTGGCTCAGCGGTTAGCTCTGCTGCCTCACAGCACCAGGCACCTGGGTTCGATCCTACCTTCAGATGACTATCTGTGTGAAGTTTGCATATTCTAAACATGTTTGCTTGAGTTTCATCCAGGTGCTCTGGTTCCTTCCCACAGTCCAACGATGTGCAGGTTACGTGGATTGGCCATACTAAATTGCCCATAGTGTACAAAGATATCCAGGCTAGGTGGGTCAGCCATGGGAAATACAGGGATAGAGTTGGAGAGAGAGTGGGCTGCTCTTCAGTGGGTTAGTGTGAACTTGATCATCCGAATGGCCTGCTTCTACACTGTAGGGATTGTGCGAGTCTATGACTGCCAACCTCCTGCCCTTGCTGACAAAGCCTCTTCACCCTCAACCACAATCACCCTCCCATTATCACTCACCGGGGGGTGAGTCCCTCGGTGATCCTGAGCTTGGAGAGAGTGCATCACTAGCAGCAGTGGATTTCTGTGGCCAGGGTCTCGGGTCCTGGAGAAGACCCACTGCTTCCTGGTTGATTGACACCGAACATGGTTGGCCTTCAAGAAAAGAGGCAATGCTGGGTCCTTGCTGGCTCCTCAGCCAGCAGGCAAGATATCGGTCACCTATGTTACATTCTGTCCCATATTAAAATGTGCATTTCCAATATTACCACATATGTTTCTAAAAGGTTGAATGAAAGTCAATGCGGAATGTCTGGCAGGCATGAAAAGCCCTGTATAACGGTAAGCAGCTGACACAGTGCCTGAGTCGGAAACCATAAAGATTGCTCTCGTTGATAAACAGAGAAAATAAAGCAGAAAAAGCATTTATGGTTCCTAACTCAGATTGAGAAGCAATTCTGCACACCCAACCTCACTGAGGATATTGGAAATGATTAACAGGCTTATAGATTTAAAAGAAACTCCATGAGCAGCGCTAATAAAAAGGACATTCATTTTGCTACAAATTGATACAGCTATTATAAAATTAGATACAACAGGGATTAAAAGGACAATGATCAGCCTTGAGTACAGGCCACACAGCTCAGCAAGTTATTAAAATCTCCTCTGAGTGCTTAATTAGTGTTTTCCATTTGCTATACTGCAGTGACAAGCAAGAACAGTCACACTAAATTCACAGCGAGTGTAATCAGTACTTTTGCTTCCAACAGGGAATTCAGCATAATTTCTGATGACAATTTTTTTTATATCACTGTTGTTTCCCCTCAGGCTCCCTGCTTCCTGGATTACTCTCCCTATAAATCTCAATAAGGTGCAACTGCTGATGTAATTATATATACCGGTGTCATTACTACCACCTAATTGGATTCCTGAAAGTTCGCACTCTGTGATTCATTCACTGTGTCAAAGTAAAGCTTGACAAATGTGTAGGAATTGTTTTTAAAAATAAACCCTGGGAGTGGATGTGGGTTGAGGACAGATTGTCAGCCCCATTTCTAGGACTCTATGCTATTTTTGCTTGTCTTTTTCTTAATCCATCTGTCTCTCTTCAGTCTTATTACTGTACTAGCTGTTGTCTAAAACTTTTGTCAAATGGTAGATTTCATGTGGAGTTAAACAGACCATTTGGCCCAGGCAGATTCTTCTGCTGTACATTTTCTACATAATCCTGCTCTCAGATTTACCCATAACTCAATCAACTAGTTTGCGAGTCCAGTGATAAGACCACAGTGTCACTATCTCTCCTAAATTTCCATATCCCTTCAGATATTTAATCTTGAATTGAGCCCTTTCTGCGTTAGTGAGAGGTGCTCAGATTATTGAATCGGTAGCCTGTATACTAAGGTGAACAGCACAATTAGGCTGAGTGATGTGCTCATGGTGTAAGTGTAGAGCTGTGCTTTCTGTCTTCTGGGTTTATTTAGATTCCCCTCGTGTGTCACAGAGTCATAGAGCACAGAAACAGATCCTTTGGTCCAACCAGTCCATGCCAACCATAATCCCAAACTAAACTAGACCCACCTGCTCGTGCCAGGCCTGTATCCCTCCAAACATTTCTTATTCATGTACTTACCTAAATGTCTTTTAAACCTTGTAACTGTACCACATCCACCACTTCCTCTGGAAGTTCACTCCACACTCGAAATGCTCTCTGTGTTACGAAATTGCCCCTCACATTTTTGTTAAATCTTTCTCCTCTCACCTTAAAAATATGTTCCCTAGTCTTGAAATCCCCCACCCTAGGGAAAGAACCCCTGCCATTCACCTTATCCATACCCCTCATGATTTTATAAACCTCTATAAGATTACCCCTTAACCTCCTACGCTCCAGTGAAAAAATGTCCCAGCCTATCCTTAGAACTCAAACCCTCCATTCTTGGCAACCTCCTGTTCCCTGATTGGATTAAATTCTGAGGACTGATTTCACAAACCCGGCTGATATTTTCAGCAAACCCACGCAGACACGGGGAGAATGTGCAAACTCCTCACAGTCACTCGAGGCTGGAATTGAAGTCAGGTCCCTGACTCTGTGAAGTAGCAGTGCTAACCACTGCGTCACCATGGTATGATACCATGAGTATGACTATGCCAGGCTGTCTCCTGACTAGTCTGTGAGACAGCTCTCCTCAAATTGGCACCAGATATTGGTAAGAAGGACTTTGCAGGGCCGAGTTTGATATTGTCATTTCCGTTGGTTTAGCTGATGCCAGGTGACCTGTCTGGTTTCATTCCTTATTTCAGACAGTTTAGTGGCTGATGCAACTGAATGGCTTGGCCATTTCAGAGGGATACTTTAGAGATAAACACAGTGCTGTAGGTCTGGAGTCACATGGAGGCTCGACCAGGAAAGCAGATTTCCCTCCCTCCAGGAACATAGTGAACCAGATGGGTTTTTACAGCAGTTAGTCATTGTTTCAGGGTCATCATTTGCATTTTAATTCCAGATTTTAAAAATTTGATTCCAACATTAATATGAATTGATTAAAACCAGCATTCCCAGAGAACTACCTGGTTCTCTGGTTTGCGAGTCCAGTGATAACACCACGGTGTCAGTGTCTCTCCTATATTTCCATATTCCTTCAGATATTTAATCTTGAACTGAGCCCTTTCTGCATTAGTGAGAGGTGCTCAGATTATTGAATTAGCAGCCTCTATACTAAGGTGAACAGCACAATTAGGCTGATTGATGTGCTCATGGTGTAAGTGTAGAGCTGTGCTTTGTGGCTGACGAAATTTCAGCAGAAACCTTTAGAATGAATGCCTTTGCATCACAAAGCCCTGAAGCAGGTAAGAGAAATGAATTAATAGACAACACTGCTCAACCTCTGCAATATCATCTGACTCTGAACCTGTCTCAGTTCCCCTACTGCTGAAGCCCTCTTCCACACTTCTGTTACCTCTAAGTTTGAATCTTCCAGCATCTTCCAGCTGACATAAACTTATGGTTATTTAAAACAACTTCCCATACCCTTGTTGATCCTGTGCTTGCTAACCCACACTGGCTCCTGGAACACTTAACACCTTCATTTTGGAAATTCCCATCCTTGTTCCCAAACCCCTCTGCGGCCTCACTTTTGCCTAACTCGGATCCTCCGAAATCTGTGAGCTTGGAATTCCCTTCCTAAAGCCTCGTTGTCATTTAAGATTCACTCTGAAAAATTCAACCAAGCGTTTATTCACTCTTCCAGATCTCACCTTCAGCAGTAAAGTGTCAAAACCTTTATCATTAATGCTTCTGCTAATGGCCTTGGGCATTTCCCAAGAAAGAATCTATATATAAATACAAATTAATGTTGTGCTGCTTTTAAATTTATATGATATTAAAAATGATGCAGGATTAGGGAGCCAGGGTTAATGGAGATGAATCTTTGAAGGTGTAGGACAGGTTGAAGCTGTTAAAAACTTGATGGGATCCTGTTAGCAGTGGCTGATGTTGAGGCTGCAGCACAATGGAGATCCTAAGGTGTCCCAGGGACATATAAACCTTTGTGGTGAAGGGGCAGCCAGGCAGACAAGTACTGCCAATCGGGTTGGGAGGCTGGGGTGGGTGGTAGGTTATTGCAAGGACTGCAGTGTAGGCATAGGAGCCTCTCCATGAGCACTACAGGTGTAGACATCAGGGTAGCAGACTGTGAAATAATAGAAGAACTTAACATAGAGAGAGAAGGAGAAAGAGAGAGAGAAGAGGTATTAGCAGGTTTACCAGTCTTAAAAGTGGATTACTCTGCTGCCCTGGGTGAGATGCATTTCCAGTTGTTGGAGGCAAGGGAGGAGATAGCAGGAGCCCTGGAAAATCCTCTCTGGCCCCAGGTGAGGTGCCAGAGGACTGAATGGCTGCCAACATTTTCCCATTATTAACCAAGGAGGAACAGATAGATGATGAACGTGATGGGGATGTTAGTAGAAATAATTCTGAGCGATAGCATACATCTGCATTTGGAGAGGCAGGGATTAATCAGGGATAGTGATAGATGCAAGTATCTGTGAGTCAATGAGACTTTACCTATGTAGAAGACCCGAATGGCATTGTGGGTCAACTTACAGCATGTAGACTGCAGTGGTTCATGAAGGCAGCTCACCACTGCCTTCTCAAGGGTAACTAGGGACAGGCAATAAATGCTGGCCCAGCCATTGATGCCCCCATCCCAAAATAAAGTTGAGATAAATTAGAATTGTTTTCCGAAACACAGAAGGTCATTGGAAGACTTGATTATATTGAACAGCTGGCACACAGACTCCATTTTAGAGATCCTAGCAACTTCATTTGGCTCAATGAACTTGCAAATCTTTGCCTATAACTCAAGAGAAACTATGAAGTGAATGTTCCAGGCCTGTGTGACTTAATATAAAGACCCACAGTGCATTTATCCATCATACCATTGAAGAAGGGGAATGAGTAGCCTACGTTTTGAAGCATGGAATCAAAATATGGCTTTGAGACCCAAGCAAGGATCTCTCACTGGCTTCAAAACGAAGCATGGGGGAGTCAGGTAACTGAACATATACCTGTACAGGACAATGCAGAGTGTGAGAATGAAACTATAGATTAAAATGTCTTTGTTACTGTATCAATGAAAAATGTCTTCATTGATATGATCTTCAGCAAACCTGGGTGTATTAAGTTGGAATAAAAATGCATAAATATTAATGCTCTTGTAATATCTGTAGTCAAATTGATGTTCATGCAATAAAATGTTAAAGTATCATTCCCGGCTGCCTTCCAATTCGAGGACTTATGGATGGAATAATTTCAATTGCAGTTGTCAAGCTTAGGTGAGCAACAATTCATCCTGTCAACTGTTTAATGAGGCACGTCATTAAGTGACTTTTCCATGACATCCCATGTCACCATCAAATTCATTGTTAATATTATTGCAATTTTGATGGATAAGGAAGGCTCATGACTGATTCTAGCAACTGGATACCATTTAATAACCACCTGTGAGCAGGTTATGATCATTTGGTATTGAAACTGTGCTGATATAAAATAAGAAAATCTGAACCTTAACACTCATCTGCTGCTTTGCAATTTGTTCTATTAATTCTGGAAGTGTGTGTGGTCAGAGCAAGGCCAGCATTTGTTGCCTACTCCTCTCTGCTGGTGAGAAGATGGTGGTGAGGTTTCAGCTCAGTTCCTGGTGCCTGTTGGTACCCAAATAAGAAAAGCAAAGGTATACTGCTTAAGCACTCTACCATCACACTTGGCCCTGCAGCTCCCAAGCTAAATGCACTGCCTAATGAGTTCCATAAGTCGAGAATGTGGTGCTGGAAAAGCACAGCAATCAGGCAGCATCCGAGGAGCAGGAGAATCAAAGCTTTCATCCTGATGAAGGGCTTATGCCTGAAATGTCGATTCTTCTTCTCCTCAGATGCTGCCTGAGCTGCTGTGCTTTTCCAGCACCAGACTCTCGACTCTGATCTTCAGCATCTGCAGTCCTCACCTTCTCCTAATTAGTTCCATAAGACCAGAAAAATGTCACTTTCAATCCCTGGTCTTTGTTGAGTTAGCTGATCGTGGCTAGAGGTTCTGTAGTTGGTGCGTTTAGAAAATGTGAAACAGCCAGAATTCTTATTTCTACCAATATGGAACAGACTCGTTGTTGGGAACTGTGTGTGAGAGTGTGTGCTCATACATTTGTGATCAAGGAGGGTTAGCACCAGAAGTGATAAACTCTCTTCTTTGTATCGGTGGGATTCCTACACTTAGGAACATCTAAATGCACGGACCAACAAGCAGGACTATAACCAGGCCAAGTCATATGGTTCTGTGAATAAAAACCAAAAGAACTTCAGACACTAAATCAGAAACAAAAATAGAAATTGCTGAAAAGGGTCAGCAGAACAGGCTATTCTGAGGAAGGGTCACTCCACCCGAAACGTTAACTCTGATTTCTCTCCACAGATGCTGTCAGGACTTATCCAGCAATTTCTGTTATTGTTTGGTTTCCAATTCTATGACTCAGCAATCCCAGTGAGGGTTTGTGTTTGCAGGTACTGATCTTATGCAGTCCTGAGTTAGCTGCTATTGTTTTTATGCACACAAACATGTGGCACGCTTTCTAACACCGTTTTGACCTATCGATTGTGGAACAAACCCTGTAGTCCCAGCATGACTAGCTGTCATATTTTAGTGCAAAGAAATTTAATCATTTTTAACCCTATTATAATTTTAACTTAACCTATCCATTTGAAAACTAAAACGTTTGAGTGCATTTTATCCAATTCTATTCTCCACTGAAGTCATCAGAGTGTAATACCATAAAGTTAGCATTCTACCTGATCGCTTTGAATGGCACATTAGGCATAAGAACACGAGGAATCAGTGCTGGTATAGCTGGGCAACTCCAACTGCCCTTCAAATCTGCTCTGTCGTTCCTCAAGATCACGGCTAATCTTCTAACTTAACCCAAACTTTCTGTACAATCTCTATGTACCTTTGTACCTCAGAACTTTTAAACCTCTGTCTCGAACATGCTCAACAACATGACTTCCATTGCTCTCTCGGTGAGGGAATTCCAAATATTCACAATCCTTTAAGTGAAGAAATTTATCTTCTTTTCATTTCAAAAGAATTAAAAATTAAGTTGAAACTTTCGCTTTTCGATGGATTACTGATGTTATGAAATACAATGACTCTCAGTGAAGACAAATGACAACCAATTTGTACATTGTAGATTTCTGCAAAATTTCCAAGAAATTAAGGTAAATAGCTGTTTGAAGGGAGGTATAATTACTAAGATATTCTTCATTAAGATGGGATGAGACCTTCAACACACAAATAAAGCTTGATTTAACATTTTATCCATAAGGCAACATTCTGTACAACACAGTGCTGAAATGTCAATCCACATAAAGTTATAGAGTCATACAGCATGGAACCACAGCCTTTAGTTCAACTCATCCGTGATGATCAGACATTCCAATCTGACCTAGTCCCATTTGCCAGCATTTGGCCCATATCCCTCTAAACCCTTCCTCTTCGTATACCCATCCAGATGCCTTTTAAATGTTGTAATTGTATCAGCCTCCACCACCTCCTCTGGCAGCTCATTCCATACACGTACCACCCTCTGTGTGAAAACGTTACCCCTCAGATCCTTTTTAAAGCTTTCCCCTCTCACCTTAAACCTATATCCTCTAGTTTTGGACTCCTTCACCTTAGGATAAAGGACTTGGCTATCCATGCCCCTCATGATCTTATAAACCTCCAAAAGATAACCCCCCAGCCTCTGATGCTCCAAGGAAAAAAGCCGCAGCCTATTCAGCCTCTCTCTGTAGTTCAAACGCTGCTGACACTCTTCCTTTGAGAGTGTGACTAACTGATATGAACTCACAAGTATACAGAGTGAAACATCCTCTTGACTGCCACACTAAGGTTCAGAAATGTACTCCAGCATATGCACATGAACTTAATCAGGCTGCTTCCACTACTTGATGAATTAGGAATGAGAGCCTAACTATGCATGATACAAGAGACTTAGAAGAGAGTTGTGAGAATGTGGAAGTCATGTCCAAGATTATCAGTTGAGCTGAGAAATATTGTTAACACTCAAGATGAGAGAAGTGGATGAAGGAAATTGGTCAGTAAATTGATAAGGGAACAGGCTGCATGAATGTGAGTAGATCTATTTGTTGAACGGCTTGTTTCCACTTGGTAATTTCTCTATATTTCAATGTGACAGTTCACACAGCAAAACTGAAATGAGAACTGTTGCCACACAAATCATACAAATAAGTATTGACAAAAGCATCACTGAAAACTGTAGCAATGGGAAGAAAGATCTCTAGACAGGGAGTGTGCACCAACACAATTAATAAAACTAACCTAACTCAAACTAAAGAAAATCTAAATTAAGAGACTTTATACAGCAGAAGATTATCTTTTTATGAGCTGTTAGTGTTTGAACAATGACTGACATGTGCTGGATTGACAATTATCAATGAGCTGAGCAATGAAAGTTTGAATAATTGAGAAACATTTCAGATTACCATCACACACTGAAATCATATTCTTCCTTCTCTCTTCTTTCATTGTGGTCTCCACATTTAAATTTAATTGGAGATGGAAAGCATTGGCTGTACATACTCCCATTATTGAATTAAACTTCAAGATGATGATGAAGGGAATAGATTATGTTCTCGTTATCAGTCATCTTTCCCAATTAAAGATGTTAATGAAGTGTTGTAAGATAAAATTTTATCACAGTTTGCCATGGCATGACAATTATCTGCTGCTACTGTCCCCTTCAAAAAATATGTAAGTCATTGCATGATGGCAACTATGTCTAAGTTGCATTGGTATATTAGGAACTGTTGCTGAGTGCATGAGGGAGAGCTTGATGCTAAGTCTTTCTCCTTTGTAATTCAAAGATATTCTCTCACCTAAGCACTTGGAATACTATCATAATTTGTGATGCTCAATGGTCTCCACAGCATTAACATTTCTAGACCCTTATATGCTTGTACGACTTCACCTCCCCATTCTTTTTTCCCAGTTATTGACATTATACATTTATGTATGCAATTACTTTTAATGTTGCCCCCATCTTTGACTTCAAATTCAGGTATTTTGGAGTTTGCACTATTCCTCTACAATGCAACAGAGTTCTGTTCAGATTTGGAAAATTGCTGAGTCTGCGACTTGAAGATTTGAAGATTGTTGACTTTGATTCTTTTGTTGACAGTCTGCAAAACTCTTTATACTGAAATTTCTTTGGCTAAAATAGACTTTCAGACCATGAATTTCCTTCATGGTGATAGCTCACTTTTATTACAGGTACTTCTTTTGTGGTTTCCTGGAGCTCTGAGCCACGCTTCTTTTTTTTGGCACTTGCTGGCTTTCTGAACCAGGCAGACTATTCTTGACTGTTGATTATTCCAGATCTAAGTTTGATGTGAGGAGGTAGTTCCCTAGCATAGTGGCAATATTTTCTTTTAGTACAGGAGTTCACTTCCCACCATGATAACTGGGAGACTTAAAAATTCATTTTCTATATATACCTTTCCATCTATGTAAATGATAGTTTGTTGGCAAACTCCTCAAATGCCCATTGATGAATTTCATTCAAATTTGATGGGATGATACCTTGGCCCAAAGGACATGTTGTAGGAAAGCTGACATCTGCCCAACCTCAGCAAGCGGGCTATTGTCTCCTATGAGTAGATCCTAAGACCCTACCCATATTGCATCGGTGCTGACACTGTAAATCAAACATGCTTCAACCACACATTCTTAGAAAGAATGCAACAAATTTATATCGTAAATTCTTGACTTCCTTTCAAACTTCATTTGTCTTTTTCTCACTTAATTTGTTTCATAAAGGATACCTTCTGAGACACTACACTTGATTAGAGAAACTGACAGAATCACAGAATTATTATGACGCAGAAGAAGACTATTCGACCCATTATGTCTGCACCGGGGCATTCTAGATCAGGAAAGATGGAGAGGTTCAGGCAAAGAAAGCAACAGGCAATCATTGGAGAAAAGGAGGATGACAAAGATAGAGCATGAGGATAAAGAAGACAAGGACAAAGAAGTCAAGATGTTGATGGAGAGAGAGAGAGAGAATGCAAGGAGGACAAGTACTGCAATTAATGGACCATGGCTTTTTCAGGGAACATTTATCTACGAACTTCATCAGTATTATGAGTCAGACCCAGAATATGACACTGGCAGTGTGTCAGTAGTAGGTGAATATTGTGGTGTAACAAAATGGAAAAAAGAGCCACCTTGTGTTACACAAATGATAAAGTACAACTGCCAGCTTTAAAAGAGTCGTGTGACCTATTGAATGTTGTTAGGGAAACAAATGCAAATGCATTTTTGTCAAAAGCCATCAGAAAATATAACAGCTGAGTAGGATCACGAAGACATTGTTTCATTTCGGCTCAAGAAAGAAGAATGGCAAACGATAGTCAATCATGAAATATTTAATGTTTCAACATAGACTAAAAATGCAGACGGGGTCACCGAAAACTTAGGAGGTGATACTTCAGATGTACTCATTGTGAATGATGATTAACTATTCTGAATATTAATAAACATTGAAGAGGTAGATGTAGATGGAAAGTTTGGTCCTAAGGATTTTCAGAAAAACACTGAGGATGTAAAGAATGATTAGCAGAAATCATTCTATAAAAACTCTAAATCTAAATAAACTAGGGTCAGACCCAATAAAGTACAGCAAATTAAATTAAATTCATTGTGGAAGATATTTTGCAAAATAATGTTTTTGCATTTAATTTTGAAAGAATTTTGAAAGTCTTTGTCTTTCATATTTGTGTAACTAAAGTTTTTAATTTAAACTATTGGCTTGTTGTGAAAACTCACCTGCTTCGCTGATGCCCTGCATCAGACAAAATCTGCCATTTATAGCAGGCAGGGCCTACATGTGACTTCAGTCCCACAGCAACATTGTTGACTCTTAACAGCTCCTAGAAATTGCCTCACAAGACATTCAGTTCCATTAAACATCAACCACATTTGAATGGCAGAGGTTCAATGTGGCTTAGAATCACATTGTCTGATCTTCTGACTGGCATTCATCTGACATATTTGAAAGTGGATTTAATGTAGACTCTTAGAACAGGATTGCTGCATTTTTAACATTCAATATTAATCTGAGAATGCTTGACAGAGAATTAGGGTCGATTTTTAATTCTATTGCTATCCTTAAAGAACTTTACCTCCATAGCAATATTCTCAATGCCAGGTGTTCAAAGTGCTTGCCTGGTTAAAGCAATGGGCCAGTTTAATATGGAATGTAGGGTTTGTATGACATAAATAAGGCCCCAACTGTTATTTAGGAAATGAGTGGTCAGCCTGCACAGTTCAGGCTTCAGGCTATTGCATGGATAACAGATGAGAAGAGAATCTTTAAAGGGAGTCTTAAATTATTTCTGTAGCCACTAAATCTGGACTCTGCCACCTCAGCACCCTCATCCAGGATCCTAGAGCTTAACTTGATATGTGGACATTCAGTACAACGTGAACTGTACCCATTTAATTGTGGCAGAGCTCACTGGCTTGATGTCAATGGGGCCTGCATCTCCGAATCAAGGCGGCCTTATTTCTGCAGATACAGGTGATCGGACACTAATCTATTACCCACAGGTCAGAATTGACCTGCTTGGGTAAAAGGAAGTATGGAACTGTGGAAAATAACTCCAGAAAATATTCCTGATCAACGTTTAAATGGGATCTTTGCATAGTCAAGGTTTCATGACACTGAAGCTTTCATGAAGCATCATTTAAATATCACATTTGCAAAAGCTCTATTGTCCATTGATGTTGCTTAAATAAGGAAGAAACATTAAGGAGTACTGAGAGATGAATTTTGAACTTATTCTTATGTTGCTGACAGTTGCCATCCTCTTTACGATTTCACTATTGTCATTTACACTTCCTCTAGGCTCATCTTTTGGCCAATTTGGCCTTGCCTCATTATTTAAGATTTGGCATTGTATTATTCCTGTCCTCTCCTTTATTAGAGCCTTCACCATAGTTCATTCCCGACCCTCACACCTTCTCTCTCACAGACTGTTAAACTTGCACACATTCCATAGCTTTGCACTTGCTTGAACACTGTCATATCTCTAACATGTTACAATGCAAAGAAACATCATCGACCTGAAATGTGAACTCAGTTTCCCTTTACCTTACTGCCTTAGTACCGCAAGTATTTTCGGCTTTTATTTAGAGAACATAAATTCAGAAGCGAGCTCAATGCACACTACGGCATCACAGTTTAAGTATCCCGTACAGAAGCATTCAATTATGAGTCTGGGGCTCCCCTGCTTTGAGTCATCTAATTAAAGAGGGGAATTCCTTTCAATGCTTCCCTGTAGATTGGCAAACTGAACTGAATTTAGGACACCCACGTTCACAACAAATACAATATAAAGCAAAGGTTTGATCATAGGCACTTACCAGTTGTGAAGAGCAGCATTAAAACATGTGCTTAGGGAACAGGCGTCCTCTGTGCTACCGGTCGTAAAACATTTGAGGTGTCTATGTCCAGCCTTCCTGGTTATGGGATGTTGAATTTCAGATTCAATCCCCCTCACAATAAATGTTAACAGCTTTCCTAATTACTTGCTGTACCTACATTCTGACATATTGCAATTTGTGTATGAGGTCACCCTCACCCTTCTGCAACTTGGAGCTGTGTAATCTCTCCCATTTAAATGATAGGCTTCTTTTTTATTCTTCTTGCTGGAATCAATAATGTCACATTTTCCCACATTACACTGCATTTGTTTTATCTTTGCCTTCTCACTTAATGTATCAATAATCTTGTGTAGACTCCTCTTGTCCTCTTCACAATTTTTTTCAGTCTATCTTTGTGATGTCAACAATTTTTGTTACCATACCTTGTATTCCTTCATCCAAATCATTAATATGAATTGTGAACAGTTTACTCCCAGCTCTAAAGTAATACATTACTTGTTGCATTTTGATAATCCATTAACGATCTACTTATTTCTCCACTCTGCTTCCTGTTACCAACCAATCTTCTACCCATGCCAAATCCCTGACACCATGAGCTTTCATTTTACACAATAATATTTGATGTGGCACTTTATCAAATGGTGTTTGGAAGCCTATGCATAGTACATTCACCGGTTCCCTCCTTTTTTGAATAAAGGAATTCCATTTGCTGTATTCCAATTTAATAACATTGTCCTTTAATTAAGAGAGTTTTGAAAAATTAAAACCAATGCATCAACTATAGCACTAGTCACTTCTTTTAAGACTTTATAGATCCTAGACATTTGTCAGCCCACAGCTCCAATAATTTGTTCAGCACCACTTATTTCTCTGGTGTGTCTTCCACTGATCTATAGAGATCACCCATACCCAGTGGTCACCTCACACCAGGCTGGCATGTTTTGGTGCGTGGTCTTCTCTGGCAGTTGTCGGGGAGGAGGACATTGTTCCTATGCACCACTCACTTCACCAGGACCTCCAGATCCCTGTCCGCCAAGTGGGGCAACAATTTCTCATTGTCTGCCATCGTGTCCACCAAACTCCGTGATGCCTGTACTTGTCTGGGTGCACAACGATTGTTCAAACATGGTGCTGGTGCCAGGAATGCCCATCTATTTCAGGATATCTAGCAAGGGACAAAAACCTCTGCCTCTGGTGAGTGGGAGAATCAGGCTAGTATCAGACAAGAAGAGCTCATGGGGAATTGTAGGTAATTATTGAGATGCTTTGCGTTGATAGTGAGAGAAAACTCACTGAGTCTGGCAGAGTTGAAACCTTCATGAAACTTAGTCATGACGAGACCTCTCAGAAAAAGAAATCACAAGGTCAGATGGAATAATGAGAATGAGGCACCGAAAATAATCAGTATCATTTTAAAAAGTAGCATTGGAGAAATTAATGGGACAAATTCCAAGGCTCTACATCTCAAAGTATTGAAAGAGGTGGCTGGAGAGGTGATGGATGCATTGGTGATCATCTTTTAAATGCTACTGACTCTGGATCAGTGCCTGGAAATTAGAAGGGTGTAAATATAACTATTATTTAAGGAAGAAAAGAGGGAGAAAATGGGGAACTATAGACCTGTTACCCTGAAGTCAGTAGTAGGGAAAATACTGGAATCTATTTCAAGAATGTGATAACTTAGAAGACAATGATATAATTGAGCAGAGTCAACATGGATTGATGAAAGGGACATCTAATTGACAAATCTGTTAGGGTGGGTAAAAAGGAACTGAAGCATATGGTGTATTTGGATTTGTAGAAGACTGTTGATAAGGTCCCATGCAGGAGTTTCACAAACACGCTTAGTGCACTTTGGACAGTGTACAAGATACTGTCACGGATTGAAGATTAGTTAACAAAAAGAAACCTGAGAGTAGGAAGAAATGGGTCATTTTCCATTTGGCAGGTTGTGACTAGTGAGATAGCGCCAGGATCAGTGCTTGAGACCCAGCTGTTCATTATCCATGTCAATTATATGTATATAGGGCCAATTGTAATATTTCCAAGTTTGTTGATGACACAAAATTAGGTGGAACTGTGAGTTGTGTGTATGATGCTTAGTAGCTTCAGTGGGATTCAGACAGACTGTGTGAGTGGGCAAAAATATGGCAGATTGACTATAATGTGAATAAGTGTGTAGCTGCTAGCTTGGTAGGGGAAATCGATGTGCAGTATATTTCTTAAATGATGAGAGATTGAGAATTGGTAATTTCCAAAGGGATCTTGCAAGCTCAAATGGAGTTTCCTTAAGCTATTAGGTAGGGAAACAGCATGCTGGCATTTATTGCAAGAGGCTTTGAGTACTGGTGTAAAGTGGGGAGACTGCGTCTGGAGTATCACATGCAGTTCTGGTCTCCTTGCCTGCAGAAGGATATTCTTGCCATCGAAGGAACACAGCAGCAGAATGATTGTTTTAACAGGAGAGATTGAAGATACTTGGCCTTTACTCTCTTGAGTTTAAAAAAGTGAGATATGATCTTGTCAAGTACTTAAAGGGATAGATGAGTCAATTCTTCCTATTACTAGAGTACCTAGAATCGAAGGATTAGGCAATGTAGGCATGAAAATTTCCTCAGCAGTCTGATCTTGGAGAGGTTCGGTCAGTGAGCACGTTCAAGACAGAGACTAATAAATTCTTAATTATCAAAAGACATCAAAGCTTATGGGGATCACATGGGTAAATACTTTATGTCAGGTGATCAGCAAATGGTGGAGCAGGCTTGAAGGGCTGAATGGTCTACTGCTGCTCCTATCTTCCTATTTCCAGTTCAGAACTTCCATTTTGAGATGCAAATATTTCTGAAATACCCCTTCGCTTTTGTGTCAGTCATAAGAGGTAAATGAGCAGGCATAATGTATCATGATTATTTCTTAGGATTGCGCAGATTGTGGATTTAATGTGTACAGTTAAAATCTGCATATCACCATCAAGCTTACAGTATACCCTCATTACTCCAACTCACCTCTGATAACAAAGCACTCTCTCAATACTACACTGGAGTGTCAGTCTACACAATTAGATTTATTGGATTCAGGAAAAGGGGGAGGAGGACTCTAGATGATACATTTGAATCCCAAATCTTCTAATTCAGTTATAGACAGGAAAGGATTACGGAGAGAAACAAAAGTTAACTTACAACGTGAAATCAGAATTTTCTTTGTAGATATTTTGGTACTGTAGGAGTTAACCATGAATCTTCCTGACATTACCTCCTTGGAATTCATCTTTTTGATGATTAAAAAGCACGTTTTTGTACGACATTAAACCAGCCACTGTACAATTTATTGTCATTTTACCTCTCATTGTTTGTTAAAAGCCTCATTTTTCATCAAATTTCTGAAGGAGCTTAATTATGACAAATTACATGTGATAGGTTTTCGAAACATTTGGAGATTTAAATCTGGATCAAATTCCACAATACATTTCAGTGGAATAGTGACAAGCACAATTTAGATCTCATTGGAGTATCGTGGAAGCAGTTGATGAATATAATTAGAACTATACTTGTGGCAGGTGGTACTAATTAAATATCACCGTTAGCAACTGGATGATGCAAATTCATTTAATTGGTTCAAGATCTTCAGTTGGGATAAAGAAAGTGATCTATTATTTCTGTTAGATCGTTCCAAGGTGTTGTCTTGACAAAAGCGATGATTACTCATTCACACCCACGTATATGTGGGAGGAAATAGCATTGTCGGTATACAGAATGCTTTTGGAGGAAAATTAGTGTAACTTGCCTTCCTTAACATTTTTCTCCTCAGGCTCAATGAAAATTCATCCAAAAAAGATTTTGTTTTTTTAATATTATGCCTCTCCTCATTAATGAACCCCAAATCACTTGCCTTACGACAAATTGAAGGCAAGACATTCTTACCACTCAGGTATCAGTGACCTGTTGGGTGAGATCTTGGAAGATGCAGGCACTTGTGCAGCTGAAGATAACAAGTTTTATTGGATTCAGGAAAGGGGGGGAGGAGGACACAGAAAGAAGCTTTTCATTTCTCTGCTGGATGCGGCCATAGTCATAATCATCTGCAAGGTTCCCTCCATGTACATAACATCCTGATTTGAAATATCTCTTGCTGTTTCTTCACTGCTGATGGGTAAAATTCTGAACTCACTTTCTAACAGCACTGTGGGTGTCCCTACATGCCTAGGATTGCAGTAGTTCAAGAAAGCAGCTCACTAACATGTTCCATTGTGCAATTAGGGATTGGTAATAAATTCTGGCCCAGCTAGCCATGACCACATTCCATGGATGAATATGAAAAACTAACCATTACACCAACAGTCACTGCAAATTACATTGTTGAATGACAGGTGATTACTGCTGAGCCTACAGTAATTGTTGCAGCTGGAATCAATTAATCCTGTACACTCTCTTTTGGTTTGTACAGATAGATCAGGCAGCTATTTTGAGGACTGACTTTTGCTGAGTTTATTAGTGAATAGCAGTGAGTACATTAATACCACTTACTTCCTGGAAATGAAATTTTTCAATTGGCAAGCCACCCTTTAGCTTTTCTGTATCAGATTGTTTAGGATTGTTTGAAATCAACAGAATTGAACTAGCAATTTATTTAAGACAATCTACATTTAAAGTTTTTCAATTGATTCCATCCAATCCCATATGCCAGATATTTTAAGAATGCTTTCAAATTTCTTCCGTATTTTTGGAAAGTGATGTGACTTTATTAAATTCTGTCAGCCCAGCAAGCAGCAGCACACAGTCTCCTGGGAGTGATGTACCAATCTATCCTAGACTGATGAGGTGTAAGTCTGCTTTCTCCCTGTCAGCAGTAAAGGTCAGCAATGAAATTCACCTGTGCTCCCACTGAACATAAATCCACAGTGAAGAAAAATTGGCTGTAATTTGGAACAAATTGGCACTAAGTTGGCCTTCTTGCTTAGATAGACTGGACGAGTGCCTGGTATAGTCAGAATATGTTTTACAGAGGCGCATTACCGGTCAGAACACAGGGAATACAGTCACACACATTAGAAGCAAATTTTCAAGTTTTTTTCCATTTTTCTCTGTTGAATCTCTACAAAACTGAATATGTAAATCAGGGATAAGGGGTGTTCGAGGCTTATAAACATGGAAGGATTGTAAGGGGAATATTTGGTGCTATTATTTTAAATTGCATAGAGCTTTAATTTGATTTGAGTTGTTTTTTTCCTAAATTACAGAAGTGACTGTACTCCCAAAGCGCTTAATTGACTGTAAAGCACTTTGAGACATACACTGGTCATGGAAAGTAATATACAAATGGCAAGTTTTTTTTTGGTAGTGTGACATATATTTCTGTTGGTTTTTGAGATGATAATAAGAGGGTATGAGACTGTCACTAAAAATGAAGAGTTCTGATTTTTTTTAACACAGGTAACATTAAGATAGGAAATATTATACCACAAATGATGGTGAAAATATGCCAGATACAGGTTTAGATTTTGCAGTCAGCAATATGTGCATAGTGCATTGGTCATGAGTCTTATATTTGCCTATGGGCATTTTATGGGTTTTTTTCCACAACAGAATGCATGAATTATGACCTCAGGGAAATTTTGGACCTTTGTGACGAAAGGCAAAGAACTATGCATTTCTTTAAATGAAGAATGTTTACTGGAGCATGCAGAGTTCAAACTAGGAAAAATAAATTTGAATGTGTAATTTAGTGTAAAATTATGCACACAGACCAACTTCAAGAGAGGGCATAAAGGCTGGGATTGGGAGACATGGATGAAAGTCAGGAAGAAAAACTTAAAACAAATTCTACACTTACATTTAAAATTTTGAAGGAATAGGAATTCAAATACGTTAAAATTGATATTTGATGCCAACGAGGTTACTTGGCAGTAATTAAGACTTTTTGTGACATTTGAAATTCATTGAGACGGGAATAGATTATAGAATCCCAACAATGTGGAAACAGGCCCATCAAGTCCACACCGACCTTCTGAACAGTACCACACCCAAATCCATCCCCCTATTACTCTACATTTACCCCTACATTCCTGAAGAAGTGCTCATGCCCGAAACGTCGATTCTCCTGCTCCTTGGATGCTGCCTGACCTGCTGCGCTTTTCCAGCAACACATTTTCAGCCCTCACTAATGCACCTAACTTACACATCCCTGAACACTCTGGGTAATTTAGCATGGCCAATTCATCTAACTTGCACATCTTTGCAGCTATGGGAGGAAACCCACACAGACACAGGGAGGATGTGCAAACTCCACACAGACAGTTGGCCAAGGCTGGAATCAAACCCAGGTTCCTGGTGCTGTAAAGCAGCAGTGTTAACAACTGAGCCACCATGCAACCCTGATGCAAGTGGGCTTAACCAATATCTAGCATTAAAGCAAGTGAATTAATGTCTTGGGGATAAAATGAACAAGCCACTGGAAGAAGAAATGGAGAAAATAGGCAAAGAGGTGGGAAAAAACTGAGACAAGAAGAACTGAGAGAAAAGAACAAGATGGTGGCAGAGTAGGATACTCAAGCCAGAGCTCATCTGCGACATTCGTTCCTTTTTTTTATTATTATCACTTTTTTACTCTCTCGTGTTCTTTTTTTCCTTCTCTTCTGTCTTTTTCCTTAGCCTGGGATGGCGGCCAGTGAAGCAAGGGTGGCCTGGGGCAGGGTCGGGACAGCCAGGGGCCTGGCAGGAGAGGGGGAGAGTGAGCG
>NC_057743.1:13526540-13532159 GCF_004010195.1 Chiloscyllium plagiosum | reverse complement strand
GGACAAGGGCCTGGGGGGGGGGGGAGTGGGGACGGGCAGGAGCCTGGGGGAGAGTGGGGATGGGCAGGGGCCTGAGGGGGAGGAGTGGGGACAGCCAGAGGCCTGGAGTGAAGATGGCTATTGGTTGGGAACTGATGTAGCCTGATCAGACCACATGGAGGCCATTATAGAAAGATGGTAACATCAATCTTTTTAGCTTTATATCTTATTTTGCTAACTTATAAAAGATTTTTCCTAAGATTTGTACCTTGGTTCTTTGTACCTAAGATGATGCCATGTGTTGGCGACATTGTCCACTTTTCATTGTACTCTCTCTGTTCATTTGTAACTTGAGTAGACACAACAACAAACCTAATTCTGACTCTAAGTTAAAGCAAAAAGGAGAGAAAAACAAAACAGATTTTCACACAAAAACACTTCCTTTTTGTCAGAATGGTTGAGTCATAAATATCAAAGAAGATTGCAAAGCAATTGTAGAAATTATCTTCCTGCTGACAGATAATATGTGGGTGATGGGAAAATGAGCCCACAGGGACAGGTTCAAGCCCATTAACTTGACCACAATTACCCCGGTCAAAACTCTCTCTCGTTACTGTAAGGTCGAGGTGATGAATACAGCCTGAACTAATTGAAACAGAACAAAATTTTAATTGAGAATAATAGAACTTGATGAGAAACAAGTGCAGTACTTGGGAGTTATGAGCAATTGATTAGAGAGGCAAAAAATGGGGAAGTGGTGTTCCAAATGGATGTGCTGGGGTCAACGCTGTTCTCAATTTATAGAATCCGAAACATAATTGTTTGAGGTTATGGTGGTAGACGATACTGGGGAAGGCTGCAGCAAATTACAGGAGGTCATTTAGTTGTAGAATAGGCATGTAGTTCGCAAATTAGGGTCTGTGCAAATAAAGATGCGTTCATATAGTTTGGCAGCAAGAATTGGGAATTGAAAAGAAGGTGAGGAAGAGGAACTAAGGAATCTTGAGTACAAATACTGTACATCGATCCTTAATGGTTGCTCTACTGATTAGCAACGTCATAGAAAAACAAAACAAGCATTATTTCTGGAAGATAGAATTGAAAAACAGCAAAGTTATGCCAAACTTTATAGAACTTTGATTAGACCACACTTGGATTGTGGCTTGCAGTTCTGCTAGGCATATTATTAAAAAGGAAATGGAGGCACTGTACGGGGTGCTGCAAAGATTTACAAGGGACAGGTTTCCATTTCAAGAAAGAATGAGCAGGTTGTATCTCTTTTCTCTTGGGAAAAGAAGACTGTGGGGGATAACTAACAGAGGTCTTTAAAATGATGAACGGTTTTGATAGAGTGGTTATAGTTTCTCCTTGTGGGAATGTCATAGCTAGAGGCGGTCAGTGTAAAGTTGTCACCAAGAAAAATAAAGAGTGGTTGGAATGTGGAACTCCCTACTACAGGACGTAATTGGAACAAATGTATAACTGGACTTAAGGGAAAGCTTAACAAGCACCAGGGATAAGGGAATGGAGGGTTCAATAATTCTTCAGAAGCCACAGAGAGAGAGAAAGGCAGGAGGCTCCTTGAAAGGTTAACATTGTCATGAGAAAAGATAAGTTGCCCATACCTCTGTCTTAATTTATCTTCAGATGAACACCTCATCTATGCATTTGCCGCATTTAGAATTGACCATTTGATTGTCTCCTATCTGGCCTCTCACCTTGCATGCCCCACAGGTCTGAAATCAATGAAAACTCTGCCACTTATGTGCTGACTCACTGAATCCCATTGCCCAGCCCCCTATACTCACTGATTTCCATTAGCTCTCGGTTCAGCAATCCTTTATCCTTAAGGAAAAATGCTTTATTAGAGGTAATTCAGAGAAAGTTCACTAGGATGATCCCTGGTATAGAAGGCTGGGCAAGTTGAGACTCTACTCACTGGAGTTTAGAAAAAAGAGAGGTGGCCTCGTTGAAACATAGGATTCTCAAAGGGCTTGACAGGGTAAGTGCTGAGAGGATGGTTCCCCTCATGGGAGACTCTAGGACCAGAGGGCACAGACTCAAAGTAAACAGATATCAATGTAAGATTGAGGTGAGGAAGAATTTCTTCTCTTGGAGGGTGGTAAGACTTTGGAACTCCTTGCCTCAGAGATGTGCAGGCAGAGTCCTTGTGTATACTGAAGGATGAAATGAGTAGATTTGTTATCAGTACGGGAATCAAAGGTCCAGGGAATGGGCAGGGAGGCAGGAATGTCAGAGCAGTCATGATCCCATTGAATGGAGAAGCAGGCTTGAGGGGCTGAACAGCCTACTCCTGTACCTATTCCTTATAGTCTTAATGTTTTGATGCAAGGAATTGGTGGGAAAATAGAGGTGAGCCAAGTAGATTCATGAATGATGTGTTCCTCATAGAATTTCAATTCATTAGAGGTAGGCATGTACGTTTTGTTGCCTTCTCTGCTTGTGTCAAAATATATCAGTCCATTAACATGAAAGACACCCTTTTACTTTATGCTACAGAACTCAGCATGAAGCTCTTTAATTTGAAGCAAAGCCTATTGTAGCCTTTCTTTCAAATGTTTGCTTTACTCAGAGTTACAATTTTACATTAAAAACGTGACCAGAAAGTCACAGCTCATCAATGCATCATGTATGTATACAATTCAATTTTTGCTTTGTTGTTATGCGATGTACTTACCATCCAAGATTTTTTTTCCACAAATCAAACTATCATCTATCCTTGAATATCCATTCACTGGGTTTAAAAAAAGTGTATTCCTTCATAGTATGTGTTGCTGGCGAGACTAGCATCTATTGTCAATCCTTATTTGCCCTGGAGATGGTGGTGATAGAGCTGCTTTCTTGTACTACTTCAGTATATGTGGTGTAGGATACCCACAGTGCTGCTAGAAAGGAAGTTTCATGAATTGGGTTCTGTAGAGGTCAAGGAATGGCATTCCAGGTCCAAGCCAGGATTGTGTGAACCCTGGAGAGGAACGTGTGTGGCTGATGGCATTACTTGGCATCTACTGCCCTTGTCCTTCTAGAACATAGAACAGTACAACACAGGAACAGGCCCTTCAGCCCACCATGTCTGTGCTGACCATTATGCCATTCTAAATTAATTCCATCTGTCTGCACATGGTCCATATCCCTCCATTCTCTGCCTGCTCATGTGTCTGTCTAAATGCCTCTTAGACTTTGTATTATATCTGCATCTACAACCTCCCCTGCAACATGTACTAGGCACCTTCCACCCTCTGTGTAAAAAATGTTGCCTCACACATCTACTTTAAACTTTCCCCCTCTCACCTTAAACCTATGCTCTCTAGTATTTGACATTTCATCCTTCAGTATACACAAGGACTCTGCCTGCACATCTCTGAGGCAAGGAGTTCCAAAGTCTTACCACCCTCCAAGAGAAGAAATTCTTCCTCACCTCAATCTTACATTGATATCTGTTTACTTTGAGTCTGTGCCCTCTGGTCCTAGAGTCAACCATCCTCTCAGCACTTACCCTGTCAAGCCCTTTGAGAATCCTATGTTTCAACGAGGCCACCTCTCTTTTTTCTAAACTCCAATGAGTAGAGCCTCATAGTATTTGACATTTCCACCCTGGGAAGAAAACCTCAACTATCAATCCCCATCAATGCTGTTTATAACTGTATAAACTTCTATCAGGTCTCCCCTCAGCCTCTGACATTCAAGTGAAAACAATCCAATTTTATCCCACTTCTCCTTATGGCTAATACTCTCCAATCTAGGCAACATCCTGGTAACTTCTTTTGCATTCTCTCGAAAGCCTCCACAAACTTCCTATAGTCGGGTGACCAGAACTACACACAGTACTCTGAAGGTGGCCTAACTAAAGTTTTATACAGCTGTAACATGACCTGTCAATGTTTGTACTCAGTGTCCCGACCAACGAAGGTAAGCTTGTCGTACACTTTCTTTACTCCCTTAACCACTTGTTGTCACTTGCAGAGAGCTGTGGGTTTGGACCAAAAGATTTCTCTGAATATCAATGCACTTAAGGGCCCTGTCATTTACTGTATATTTTCCGCTTGCATTTGACCTCCCAGAATGCATCACTTCACACTTGTCCAGATTAAACTCCATCTGCCATTTCTCTGTCCAACTTTACAGTTGATCTGAATCCTGTTGTATGCTTTGATAACCTTCCTCCATATCCACAGCTCCATCAATTTTTGTGTTGACTGCAAACTTACAAATCAGAACACCTACATTTTCATCCAAATCATTCACATATGTTACAAACAACATAGGTCACAGACCAGATCCTTGCAGTCACAAACAACACCCATCTATTACTACTCTCTGTCTTCTATGACCAAGCCAATTTTATATCCAACTTACCAACTTGCCATGGATCCAGTGTGACTTAATCTTCTTGACCAGCTACCATGAGAAGTTTTGTCAAGTGCTTTAGTAAACTCCATGAACCCAACAACCCCACCCTCATCTGCATCACTTTCGCAAAAAAACTCAATCAACTTGGTGAGGCAAGTTATCCCCTACACATTGCCAGGCTGACTATCCCTAAAAAGTCAAGAAATGAGTTATTCTCCCCAGAATCCTCAGCTTCTAGCCTAATCTTGCAGCCACAGTACTTAAATTAATCACTAACCAAAAAAATACCTAAAGAACTGCAGATGCTGGAAATCAAACACAAAAACAGAAATTGCTGGAGAAAGTATTTATGCATCTGGTCCTGTTCAGTTTCTGGTCAACGGAAATCTCTAAGTTATTGATAGTGAGAGATTCAGTGATGGCAATGCCTTTCAATGTCAAGACTGATGGTTACATTTTCTTCAGGGCATCACGGTGGCTCAGTGGTTAGCACAGCGCCTCACAGCATCAGGTACTCAGGTTCAATTCCAGCCTCAGGTGACTGTCTGTGTGGAGGTTTCACATTCTCCCTGTGCCTGCGTGGATTTCCTCCAGGTGCTCTGGTTTCCTCCTACAGTCCAAACATGTGTAGGTTAGGTAGATTGGCCAAGCTACATTGCCCATCATGTCACAGGGGTGTGCATGCTAGGTGGATTAACTATGGGTAAATGCAAAGGGTGGTTTGGGTGCCTGTTCTTCAGAGGAATGGTGTGGACTTGATGGGCTGAATGGTCTGTTTCAACAGGGAATTTTTAGAGGGATTCTAAGATGATCATTACCTAGCACTTGGGTGATGCAAATGCCACTTGCCTCTAATCAGGCCAGTTTGAATGATGTCCTGGTCTTGCTGCAGTTGTACAAAGACTGCCTCAGTATCTGGGGATTTGCAAATGGTATTAAATGCTGTGGTTCTGTTCGCCGAGCTGGGAATTTGTGTTGCAGACGTTTCGTCCCCTGTCTAGGTGACATCCTCAGTGCTTGGGAGCCTCCTGTGAAGCGCTTCTGTGATCTTTCCTCCGGCATTTGTAGTGGTTTGAATCTGCCGCTTCCGGTTGTCAGTTCCAGCTGTCCGCTGCAGTGGTTAGTATATTGGGTCCAGGTCGATGTGCTTGTTGATTGATCAGTGAATGAGTGCCATGCCTCTAGGAATTCCCTGGCTGTTCTCTGTTTGGCTTGTCCAATAATAGTAGTGTTGTCCCAGTCGAACTCATGTTGCTTGTCATCTGAGTG
>NC_057743.1:13477057-13525670 GCF_004010195.1 Chiloscyllium plagiosum | reverse complement strand
CCACACTACCATACATCAAGAGCATTTCCGAACTGACAGCCAGGCTACTGCAATCACTAGGACTCATAACAGCATACAAACCAACAGCCACTCTCAGACAACAACTCACCAGGATGAAGGACCCGATACCCAGCATGAGCAAAACCAATGTAGTGTACAAAATCCCATGCAAGGACTGCACAAAACACTACATAGGACAAACAGGAAGACAGCTAACGATCCGCATCCATGAACACCAACTAGCCACAAAACGCCACGACCAGCTATCGTTAGTAGCCACACATGCAGATGACAAGCAACATGAATTCAACTAGGACAACACTACTATTATAGGACAAGCCAAACAGAGAACAGCCAGGGAATTCCTAGAGGCATGGCACTCATCCACAAACTCCATCAACGAACACATTGACCTGGACCCAATATACCGGCTACAGCAGCGGACAGCTGGAACTGACAACCGGAAGCAGTAGATTCAAACCACTACAAATGCCGGAGGAAAGATCACAGAAGCGCTTCACAGGAGGCTTCCAAGCACTGAGGATGTCACCTAGACAGGGGACGAAACGCCTGTAACACAAATTCCCAGCGCGGCGAACAGAACCACAGCAACGAGCACCCGAGCTACAAATCTTCTCACAAACTTTGAATGGTATTGAATGTTGAACAATTCAAACATTCAGATATCTGATCTTACAATGTTGGGAAGGTTATTGAAGTAACACAAGATGGCTGTTCTGAGAAAAGTACCTTTGAGTCCACCTGTAACAAGAACCTGGCTGCACAATAATTCTCTTCCTTTATTTAAATAGCAAATTTTACCTTGGTACATGCAAATTGAGAAAACTTAAGAGGTCAATGAGAAGCATATTTATCTAAAACTAGAAACACTGTTGGGAGAAACACATTTTGTAAATTAGTTGTGGATGTTGAAGTGAGATTCTTATTAATGAACAGCAAGACGCCCACTAGCAAGGATTATTTTACATTATCACCTATCACCCTTTTTACAAACTAGCATTGTATTAGGGGCAGCGCGGTGGCTCAGTGGTTAGCACTGCTGCCGCACAGCACCAGGGGCTGGGTTTGATTCCCACCTTGTGCGACTGTCTGTGTAGAGTTTGCATATTCTCCCCGTGTCTGTGTGAGTCTCCTCTGGGTGCTCTGGTTTCCTTCCATAATCCCAAGAATTGCAGGTCAGGTGAATTGGCTGTGCTAGGTTGCCCATAGTGCTAGGTGCATTAGTCAGGGGTAAAGATTGGGTAGGTGAATGGGTCTGCGTCGGGGTGGGTACTGTCTGGAAGGTTGGTGTGGACCTGTTGGGCCAAATGGTCTGTTTCCATACTGTAGGGATTCTAATCTAGTTGACTTATAATATGCAGGTCCTCATTATACGATTCACTGGATAGAAACTAGATGCTGGACGTGAAAGTTGGAGTGGGTACTTGGTGACTTCAGCTCACTACTTGCTCCAATGGATACCCGGCACCAAATCTCAAGGCTTCTTGCAGGGCACATCCCACATCCACATATTTTATATTTTCCTAAGCTCAGGCAGGATTACTTATGTCTGTGCAAGTCTGTGTGTGTCACTTTTTAAACAGGGTAGGAGAATGTGGTGACACATTTTAAACTTTTAAATAGGTTTTGCCCTTTGCAGCTCCTGACCTCCCTCCTTTGCAGCTCCTGAATTGACCCCCTTCAGTTCACTGCTTTTTAAAATTCATTCGTAGGATGAGGGAGTTACTGGCTACTGCCCATCCCCAATTGCCCAGAGGGCAGTTAAGAGCCAACCACTTTGCCTTGGGTGTGGAGTCACATGCAAGCCAGATGAAGTAAAGATGGCAGTTTCCTTCCCTAAAAGACATTAGTGAACCAGATGGGTATTTCCCAACAATGGTCATCATTAGACTCTTAATTCAAGTTTTTTAAAAAATTGCATTCAAATTCCACCATCTGCTACAGTAGGATTTGAACCCAGGCCCCCAGAACTGTACCAAGGCTTCTGGATTAACAGTCCAGCAGTAGTACCACTAAGCCATCACCTCCCCATGATGGTAATTAGCCTTTCTCCCTCTCCTCTTTGTAACTGCTCATTTTCCCTCTGTTGCATCTTGGGAGCCATTCATCGCTCCAGCATTGGTAGCCATTGGCTTATTCCCACTCCCCTTTCTAGCCATGATCTTCTGATCTCACCCAACAGACACTGCTGCTACTCACCTTCTCCCTGCTCCTCCAATCACAGGCTGGTTCCTGCAGCAATCACTGGTGAGAAACAGCCTATGACTGAAGAGTAATTCCTTTCCAAATTTCTCACTCCTCAGATAGAAGCAACTCATTTCTGACTGCTGTCCCTGAGACACACATTTGTTGGCCAATTTGTCCACTTTCAAGAGGGCTTTTTGTCCACTGTACTGGTACGTTTTCAGCATATTCTTTGGTGGCTTTGAACATTTGGGGGCAAGTTGTCAACTCAAAATTAAGAAGTACATTGAACGGGAGAGTTTAATATTTTGTCTGAAAATTACACTCGTCATAAGTTCCTGAGTTTATTGTATTCAATTTTCTCCTTGCATACATCAATAAATCTATACAAATAAACTTTGAGACATCACCCTTGATAAACAATATTTTCGCTCATATGAAAGCAGAACATATTGCTTCTGAAATATTATACTTGGGTTTTTCCAAACAGCTTATGATATTCACAATATATTACTCAAAGTGAACAAGATTAATACTTAAAGAGTCAATATATACGAAAGCAAACTGAACAGATATGTAATCTGAAAACAGAATTTTCTGGATGTCATATTGTAAAAGAATGAAGTAAAAGATGCTTACAGTTTCTTTTTTGGAAAATTATTATCTTAACCATAATATTATAAAGTAAGACAGAATATTTTTGCTTAGACAATTAATTAACCATATTCTGGATTAGTGGTGCTGGAAGAGCACAGCAGTTCAGGCAGCATCCAAGGACAGGCAAAATCGACATTTCGTGCAAAAGCCCTTCATCAGGAATAAAAGCCTGCAGTCATTGTTTTTACCTACCTAATTAATTAACCATAGACTACTATAGAGATGTTAAGATAATGTCGGACAAGAAATAAACTCAATAGTTAAGCTTACATGACTCAAAGACATCAGAGAATCCCTACAGTGTGGAAGCAGGCCATTTGGCCCATCAAGTCCACATTGATCCTCTGAAAAACATCCCACACAGACCCGCCCCCTTACCCTATCCCTTCCCATGGCTAATCCACCTAACCTACACATCTTTGGACTGTGAGAGGAAGCAGAAAAAAAAAAATGAGGATAATGTGCAAACTTCACACAGACAGTCATCCGAGGGTAGAATCGAACCCAGGTCCCGTGCGGCAGCAGTGCTCACCACTGAGCTACCATGCTGCCTAATAACAAAATGTGTGAACACTAAGAACAAGCTCACAAATAGTATCAGAGCTTCAAATAAACTGCACTTTTCAAACAGATGAGTAAATGTTAAATGTACAAAAGCTGGAAAACTGGATGGTGTACTGTGCAATTCACAACAAAAATCCATTGGTCAAGGATGCAGGTCATGACATTACTAAATATATGGCTAATGGTTATAATAGTATATTGTAGGGATTGGATGTGAAGATGACTTCAAAATATCACTGACTATAAAAGATTTTGAATAATTTCCTCACTGATTCTTGTATTAATTTGTTACTCTTATTGGTGAGGTGAAAAATATAAAGCTCTTAGTTCACTTAAGGGAAATAATTCTGCTGGTCATGAGAAAAGTAAAGTATAAAGTTGATGTATTCTCCATGACAATTCTTCTCCCATTCAGAGTTCACTTAGCAACCAACTGGCACTGTGCTTTCTCCCTTTGATTTGGCATTCTTGTGAATTGTTCTGATGAGTGCAAAACAAGCTACTTTGACAAAATGTCATGATTTGGAGGTGCCGGTGTTGGACCAGGGTGTACAAAGTTAAAAATCACCCACCATTAGGTTATAGTCCAACAGGTTTATCTGGAAGCACTAGCTTTCAGAGCACTGCTTCTTCATCAGGTGACAACCACCTAATGAAGGAGCAGCGCTCCAAAAGCTAGTGCTTTCAAATAAACCTGTTGGACTATAACCTGGTGTTGTGTGACTTTTAACTTTGACAAAATGTTTTTAAGCAATATTCAATTCTGTGCTGCCAAATTAATATTTATAGAAACAATAATCGCTTTAAAAGATTATCTTAAATATTATTAATCGTCTTACTGATGTATGTAATTTCTCCTTGTCATGTGTAATTTTATCAATTTCAGTAAAAGCTTTAAATGTTGTACCAGTTCATAAAAAAGACGCAACTTTAACTTATAACGAGCACCCAGTTTCCACACTGCTGACTTTTTCAAAACATCTCAGAATAAATTATTTATAATAGACAATAGCTGAAAACTTATAAGGCTGTGAGGGAACTGGGCAATGCTGAGATTTGTAGCAGAATTGCTCAAATCTACTGAGACTTATCTCGACATCCAGATCAACTCACTCTATCTCTTATGCATTTGCCAAGCAGTGTGGTGAGATTCCCACTGGGCAGCAACGAGTTACCAATTAAAAGGATTATAGCTTGTTAAACACTTCATTAATGTCACAACTTGCCTCATTAATATTCAGCTATCTGTCTTATTAAGCACGCTGCACAGCCTGGAGAATGAGAATTCTCAATGTGGAAGACAGAGCGGGTGACTCCAGCTCTCTCCTTGCTATGAAGGACCTCCACACACACCAGGCATTACCATTTTATGATGTGCTCCTTCAGAACTGGCCACTCACACTCCATATCGACAGGCTTTGGCATTTGACGGTCCCAGCCCCTAAAACTCCCCGTGGCACCTCTCCAATCCGCTTAAAACATAGAACGTTACAGCGCAATTACAGGCCCTTCGGCCCTCGATATTGTGCTGACCTGTGGAACCAATCTGAAACCCATCTAACCTACACTATTCCATTTTCATCCATATGTTTATCCAATGACCATTTAAATGCCCTTAAACTGGGAGAGATGACTACTATTGCAGACAAATGCCCCTACTACTCTCTGACTAAAGAAATTACCTCTGACACCTGTCCTATATCTATCACCCCTCAATTTAAAGCTATGTCCCCTTGAGCTAGTAATCACCATCTGAGGAAAAAAAGCTCTCACTGTCCACCCGATCTAACCCTCTGATTATCTATATGTCTCAATTAAGCCACCTCTCAACTTTCTTCTCTCTAGCAAAAACAGCCTCAAGTCCCTCAGCCTTTCCTCATACGATCTACCCTCCATACCAGGCAACATACTAATAAATCTCCTTTGAACCGTTTACAAAGCATCCACATCCTTCCTATAATGTGGTGACCAGAAATCTACGCAAGACTCCAATTGCGGCCGCTCCAGAGTTTTGCACAGCTGCAACATGACCTCATGGCTCCAAAACTCAATTTTCAAGGATCTATGTACATGAATACCGAGATGTCTCTGCTCATCTGCACTACGAAGAATCTTACCATTAGCCAAGGGCACTTCTGCATGTAATGCTGCAGCTAGGACCCTATGTGCTCAGGGCTCATGAGCAGGACCAGGCTTTATCTTTAGCCTGTTCACACACTGTCATAGTGTTCACTCACTCTGAGTCTATCTGGATGTTCACAGTATCCCTGTCTTGCACTGCCTTTGCCTTGCCTTTTTGTGCTTTCATCCTCAGCCAATGATACCAGCCTCACAACACTGCTCTATTGCCTGGACACTTTGTGCTCACACAAAGGCAGGATGCTTATCATGGCTGTGACAAGTCCTCAGACAAGTCAAGTTATGGGTGGTATCCTTCAGTCAGGGGTCCTGGTACAGTCAGTCAAGTGCAGCCTCCGATTCCAGTCCAGGGGCTTGAATGTGGTCAGTCAGTTGAGATGGTTAGATTCAGGACATTGTCGATATAAGGGGTGAGGAGTTCAATGTCAGCAGTACATTACCTGTCTTGGTTCTTTCTGCCCTATTGTGGGCTGCTTTCTTCCCAGAATGAAGGGGTGTATAAAGGGAGATGAATGTGGGTGGCCCAGCCATTATTTTTGGTGCAAATGGGGAGTTGTTCTGGGCGAGTGAGGAGGTTGAGCAGAAGGCATGAAAGGCTAGTGGTACTGGGGGCAACCTTGGGCCATGGTCTGCTGACATGGTCTCCTCTGCTGAACATGGGCAAGCAGGAAACCCAGCCTGTGAACTAACCAGCCCAATAGGACCTCCAGATCTCTGCCCACAAACAACCCCTGCCTGCCATATCTGGGCAAAATGTCAAGAACAATGCAGGTGAGCTCTCGATTGACAGCTCTTGTCTGGGTATGCAAAGTCCTTTTAAATATGGTGTTGTCTCCAGGGTCAATGTTGGGATATCTTGGCAGTGGTAAGTTGCTCCTAGAAGGATACGCAGGAAGATGGGGTTAGAATTGAACATGTGGGGATAGAATTGGATGCGTAGGATGCAATTGGGGCGGGGCAGGTAGTTAATGAGGTGAGTTTTGTTAGATGTGGCAAGAAGTTTCCCTACGGCTCATGTTGAAAAATCTTTCCAAAAATTCAACACCAAACACAATCCAAAAAAGTAAGAAACAGTCCTATATTTATTTCTGTAATGTCAAAACCTGTTGAGCACTTATCAGCACAGCTTCAGACAGCATCATATCACTGATTTAATGCAGGCTGACATTTTTGATGGAATATCAGTCTTCTTGGCACAGGGTGACCATGGATTATGCGTTTTCATGAATCTCAGCAAAGCTTTTGATACGGTGGATCATTCCATTCAATTTTCTAATTTTCAATATTACAGGGTTAGAGGAACTGCTTTTTCATGGTTCCATGGTTATAATACGGATAGAAATTAAGTCATTTACATATTTTGATTCAACTTGTTCTGATATATTGAATATTAAACATAGAGTACCACAGCATCCTATTCTTGGATCTTTACAATTTCTCATGTGCATTATTGTTATATTAAATGCTTTTTCTGTGTATGCTACTCTCTTCATCTGCTGATGATACCAAATATTCTATTCATATTCCAGTATATAGCAACTTTCTTTCATTTCAGCTATGAAGTACTACATTTATCCACTGTGATTTGTCATTGCAGGTTATCTCAAAATTTCTATAAGACTAATTTGCTCTAAATCTAATAAAAATGCAACTGAATGATTTTCAATTTGAAATTAAGTCAGATAGGGCTGGCATAGGAAAATACAACATTCCTGTATTTGTTGAGATTGTGAATTTTAAATTGCAGTGAACATAAACCAGAAGTTTTGCAAATCTTTCTTTTGCAAAGTAAGCTATCTTTTCTGGTCAAATATATTAACCATTTATGCTGTAAGTTTACAACGTATTTAAGTCCTCTCCCATGGATAACCAGTTGTGTAATGTCTCACAGAAGGCTTGTCAATATATCTGTAGGAGACATGCTCATGATATTGTCACTACATTATAGCAAGATCTCAGCTTTCATCTTACCTCACATCACTTGAAGCATGACACTCTACTGTGAGCGTACTTGTCTGTTGTACTCAAATAGCTCACTATTAACCCAGGAAGTATGATGCCTGAAGATACAATATTTGCCCACAATAGCATAGATATAATAGTTGTCTAATAAAAACCAAAATAACTGCAGATGCTGTAAATCAAAAACAGAAGTTGCTGGAAAACCTCAGCAGGTGCGGCAATATTTATAAAGAGAAAGCAAAGTTGTCATTTCAGGTTCAGCGACCCTTCCTCAGAATTGATGGTGCTAGGAAAATGACCATCTGGATCTTCTGCATGTGGATGCTAGAGGGATGGTAGGTAACTATATTGGTACCTATCATCCCATCAGCATTCGCATCCAGAAGATAATCACCGCCAATTCCTCCATCTCCAGGGACATGCCACCATCGGACACAAATTCCCCTCCCCTCCCTCGTCAGCCTTCTGCAAGGACTGTTCATTCCAGTACAGTCTGTCCCACTCCTTCTTCACTCTCAACATTCCCCCACAGCCCCATGACACCTTCCCCTGCAACCACTGAAGGTGTAACACTCGTCTGTTCACATCCTCTCTCCTCAGAATCCAAAGGCTGAAACACACCTTCCGGGTGAAGCAGCACTTTACCTACACTTCTCACAATCTCCTCTACTGCACTCGCCGCCTACAATGCTGACCCCTCTACATTGGGGAAGCAAAGCATAGACTAGCTGACCATTTCACAGAACATGTCCACAAAAAAGACCCTGAGCTTCCAGTTCCCTGCCACTTTAAAACACCACCCTGTCCCCTGGTCGACGTCTCTGTCTCAGGCTTGCTGCAGTGCTCCAGCGAAGCTCAGTACAAGCTGGGAGAACAGCACCTCATTTTCCACTTGGGGACTCTGCAGCCCTCCAGACTCAATAACAAATTAAATAATTTTAGAGCCTGAACTCCCCCATATCCTAGCCCCCTACCGCACACACCAGGCCTTGTTATCACATAACAGAAAGTGAGAACTGCAGATGCTTGAGCTCAGAGTCGAGAGTGTAGTGCTGGAAAAGCAAAGCACAGCAGGTCAGGCAGCATCAGAGGAGCAGGAGAATCGACGTTTCCTGATGAAGGGCTTATGCCCGAAACGTCGATTCTTCTGCTCCTCAGATGCTGCCTGACATGGTGTGCTTTTCCAGCACTAAACTCTTGTGATCACATAGTCTGAATTACACACTACCTACAGTTAGCAACTAGCAGTCTCCATTAACAGCTGTTCAACCTCCCAGCCTGATTGTTATTGACTCCTTTATCTGTCCAACTGTTCTTCTCTCTGTTTAGGCTCTATCACTGCCTGTCATTTTCTCCTTACCCCCTCATCCCCTACCTATCTTCTGCATATGAACTGATATTCTCGTAGCTAACATCAGTTATAGGGAAGTGTCACTGGATCTGAAATGCTAACTTTGATTTCTCTGCACAGATGCTATGAGGCCTGCTGAGCTTTTCCAGCAACTTCTGTAATAAAGGTCTGTTGGGTTCTTCAATATATGATATCCACGCGCAGTTTCTTATGTCATGGCAGATAACTTAAGCACTGCCACTTCAGGTAAAACGTACTGCTGGAAGCAAGCTCAACATTTTAACATTGTGTAACAAAGGGTAGAATTTTATAGCAATCCCTGATGTGTATCAGGAGGCAGTTACATTGTTTTTATTCATTCACAGGATGAGGGTGTCACTGGTTAGGCCAGCATTTATTGTCCAGGGGGTAATTAATAGTCAACCACATTGCTGTGGGGCTGGAATCACAAGTAGGCCAGACGGATAGCAGACTTCCTTTCCCAAAAGGACATTAGCAAACTAGATGGGGTTTTCTGACAATTGACTTATAGTATTCACCGGATTCTTAACTCCAGATATTTATTGAATTCAAATTCCACTATCTGCCATGGTAGGATTTGAACCCCAGTCCCCAGGATGTTCTCTGGGTTTCTAGATTAACAATCCGGCATTCATACCATTCGGCCATTGATTCCCCGACAATCTGATGCAGGTCTCCTGTGTTTGGTTGTATTTGATTGCATGCCGGCCAACCAATTAATAAAATGAAGTGGACGGCCCCGATGCACAGACGTTGGAAGTGACAGTCCTGCAGTAGACTGGACATGGGGGCTGGTGCTGGTGTTATGCCAGCACACAATCTAAAGGACCATTTCAACTGAATGCTCCTGTGGAATGGAGAGGAGCTGGTGAGTGAAGTTTAACATGGTTTTGATTAAAAAGTTGCAATCCGCCATGAATATTTCATGCAGGACCGATGTAGACAATTTAAATTAGGACTGAAAGTTCATTACAGGGGAGATGTTGCAAAGTATTCACAAGATTGTTCCACAATTTACCAACTTGCATTTGGAGCCCGATTATATCCTCAGATTCCAATCTACATAATTAAGAGGAAATCTCTGGCTGCAGTTGGCAGGCCTTAGCGAATCCTGCCGAGGTCTGTGTAACAGTTGGGATTGACAGTGTCTTAGTGGCCTTTTTGTATTCTCACGAGTGGTTAAAGGGCCTCAGTTTAACAACACATTTGAGAGATGGCCTCTTGGAAAGAAGGTGCCTTGAAATATTAGTCTGGATTTTTGGGCTTTGACTCAAAGGTGTAGGTTCACCTCACATCTCTACCCAACCCCCACCACCACCTCCCCACGCTGCCTCCCCCCCAACCCGCACTCTACACCACCATCCACCACCATTCACATCCAATATTGGTTCAGCCACTCGCCATTTGAATGAAGGGATCTCTGACTCAACCAATGTTGGCCAATGTTCTTTTGGAAACCATGAAAAGTGCTCAGTCTGAACAGCACAGGATGGGTTCCGGTTAGCACGTCACTTCAACTCTGCCTGCACTGATCACAGACGAAGAGGTGGATCTGCCAAGGTGAAGTGAAGTGACGAAGACTCCAGCATGGAGTCTTACATCGATTGCCCCTGATGTATCTATGTCTGCACGGGAACAGGTATGTCACTTGCTGCAGGCCTGCAGGATGTTTTTGGTCATTCATGAAACATGGGCATCACTAGCTAGTTCAGCATTGACTACCCATTCCTAATTGCCCTGGATGGCAGGAGTGGCATTGGGGTATAGAATCGACTGAGGATACCACTAGGAGCCCTCCAAAGTTACTATCATTCATTGAACCACAGGATCCCTGCCAGAGTCGGGGTGAAACGAGACAGATGCACTCAAATGCCTGCCTTGCTACTGATCCTTGGCAAATATCTCTGAACCAGAAAGTGCAGAGCAATGGATTCCATTGTTGCCAATTTATGCTGCTTATTGGTCACCATATTGCTAAAGGGCAGTGTCTAGACATGGTGAAAGATGTGTTGCTGGAAAAGCGCAGCAGGTCAGGCAGCATCCAAGGAGAATTGACGTTTCGGGCATAAGCCCTTCTTCAGGACATGGTGAGCATGGTAACTGTATCAAAGAAGTGTTGATGTCTCTCATGGAGGGGAGTGGGGGGGTGGGGAACTGGATTGTTGAGAGCGGTGGCGGGGGGGGAAAGACACTCCTCAATAGTTGATTCTGCAGAATACAACATCAATGGATACAATCAGTAGCATTGCCCATAACTCTCAAAATATCCAGTTCAGAGTGACAGCGCAATCTTTACATTGTTGGCTTCTACAGACATTCCACTAGCACAAGGAATGTGGATGACCCAGGGTTTAAAGTTGCAAATGTCATTTGTTCGTGATGCTGAATTTCAGTTTCCACCAGTTATGGGGCTGGTCCATCATTGACATGGTCTGCAATGCTGTAGACTTACCAGTTTCAAGGGCATATTACCCAGCTGGTTAAAATGAATTAACTTGGTTGTTAGATTCAAATAACATCTTCTTACCATCTTAACCCCCTTGGGATTCTATTTACCTTTCCCACAACACCCTGCCCACATTCCCAAACATGTAGTCACTAGTTGATTAGATTAGATTAGGTTCCCTACAATGTGAAATCTAATCGGCCTTCAGCCCAACAAGTCCGCACCGACCCTCCAAAGAGTAACCCACCCAGACCCGTTTCCCTCTGACTAATGCACCCAACAATATGGGCAATGTAGCCTGGCCAATTCACCTGACTTGCACATCTTTGGACTGTGTGAGGAAACCAGAGCGCCCAGAGGAATCCCACGCAGACAGGGGGAGATTGTGCAAACTCCAGACAGACAGTCGCCCAAGGTGGAAATTGAACCCGGGTGCCTAGTGCTGTGAGGCAGCAGTTCTAACCACTGAGCCACCATGCCACCCTAGTTGATGGTCAGAATATTGATTATCCAACTGGACAGCAAGTTGTAGGAGCTCCTCAGAAACTGCGGAAGTAGAGCAGAGGAACTGAATGAAATGATACAGCTAAACGCTTGCTTTTGTTTTAATACGCTCATTATGAATTTCAAGAACACATGTTAATATGTCAAGACAATGACACAGTTGCAACTTCTTGAGTTTAAGGAGAGGTTATACCTACATTCCAAGCATAACAGGGAAGGACATAACTTCTTAAGGTCATGTAAGTTCCCCTTAGACAAGTGGAATGAATCTTGTAGCCTGTTTTAAACTTCATACTCAGTCACTTCAAAGTGAACCCCAGCTCCTACCTGCATGCTGAGTGATGAATAATAGAGTCACCATTTTCTGTTTCAGGTGAGGTATTGCCTGCCTCTGTCTCCTGCTCTCTGTTTCTCAGATAGCCATAGATCATCTCAAAGTAAACTGCCGTCTGTCTGTGATATTCGTGAATTAGTAAGGAAGTCTATAATCTGATATTTAAAATGACCCCATCCACCCTCTTTCCCATGGCAACATGAAACACTCTAGGCTTGCATCTAAATAGAATTGCTTAAATTAGCTATCTTGATCCAAATTTATTTTCATATTAAAAGTAAATGGATAATTTTTTTTAGCACTGCTGTTTATCATCATCTTTCTGGGACTTTGAGAGGCTCACGATCTATTCATTATATACTGCTGTGACTCTTTAAGTATTGACAGCATGCACTTTCACCTCAGCAAATAATACAAGTGCCCCTTTGATCTCTAACAATCAAAACACCTAGGCTTACTGTCAGGCAGATTGTGCATAAGTCACACAACTCTTTTCATTTTTCCCAAATTTAGAACAACAGTCTTAAAAGACAATAATCTTATCATTGTAACTGGGTATGAACAGGGGAGCTGGTGAGACTTAGATGGGAGGAAGTTACAACTAGGTGAAAGTGAGGACTGCAGATGCTGGAGATCAGAGTCAAGAATGTGGTGCTGGAAAAGCAAAGCCGGTCAGGCAGCATCTGAGGAGCAGGAACATTGACGTTTCGGGCAAAAGCCCTTCATCAGAAATGAGGCTGGGAGCCTCAGAGGTGGAGAGATAAATGGGACGAGGGTGGTGAGGTTGGGGCAAGGTAGCTGAGAGTGCAATGGGTGGATGGAAGTGGGGAGTAATGGTGATAGGTCGGAGGGAAAGGTGGAGTGGATAGGTGGGAAGGGAGATTGACAGGTAGGACAGGTCGTGGGGACAGTGCTCAGCTGGAAGGTTGGAACTGGGGTAAGGTGGGGGGAGGAGAAATGAGGGAACAGGTGAAGTCAACATTGATGCCATGGAAGTTACAACTGTTGATTTGAGGAAGCCTGTGCTACTTAAGAGTTTCACACCAAAGCAGACAAACTCGCCTACACACTAATCATTCCTAATACAGTTCATTTTTTAAAAAATTTAAATATCCCAGTGCTGTGCTTTGGTATTCTTTATGCCATTTTTATCATGTCACCATCTCCATTAGCTTCTGCTCAAACATAATTCTTCTTTTTTGCTCACATGAATGATCAAAGAATACATTGACAAAGAAAACAGTAACGCTTTCATTTCTACTGAAAACAAAAAAGGTATTTTTGTAAATAGGTCGTTATCTTTCAAGAGTTCTATTGTAATATGGGTTAGAGAGCTTATTAATTACACACCGCAACAATGTGAACCTCATTAAAGTGCAGGATGTGTGACAGTAGTTAGCTAACAGGGGGTTGGTGATTGAAGTATACAGTAAAAGAAGAATGGGGAAGGCTAAATAGTGTTTCTCCATACAGATTTTTTTCAACAATCCTCCATAGCTTTTTTTTAAAATGGCATGTGAACATTCCAGGCCAGGCTAACGTTGATTTACCATCCTTAATCGAGCTTGGGAAATATTTCATCTCAAGTGGTTATTGAGTCAAAAACTATAATATCAGTTAAAATTACGTCAGGTAAATGTTGTATAAATAGAAATACTGGGAAAAAGTTAAAAATCACGTAACACCAGGTTATAGTCCAACAGGTTTCTTTGCAAATTCTGGAAAGACCGTCTAAATCATGTTTTTTTTTTAAATTCCTATCTTGGTCTCTACCTTAGCTTATCTGATGCTAAAACCCTTATACTGCTGTTTCCTATCTCTTCTGGACAGCTTTGACTTGCCAACATTGTAAACCTAAGCTCATTGGCTGCCAGTAACCAAAACATTGCGCAAAGTTCAATTCACCTCTATATTTGGCTATATTTGCTGACCTGCTTTGGCTTTTGGTCTGACTACACAAATCCACATCCTTGATCGTTTTCTTGAGCTCTGTATCTCTGTAACCTCATCCATCAAATTGCACCTTATTGCATTGGTTTTGAGAAAACACTTTCTCTTGAGTTTTGGTATAAATTTATTTAAATGCTGTAAATGCAAATTCTGACAGAACCATTAAATTTGCATAATATTTTAAAAGCTAACTGTTAAAGAAAAAGATTGCTTCTTGAATATTCCGGGACATAACAGTGGCAGTATGATGCCATTTCATTGCAGCTGATAATACCCACAGAAAAATAATTTCTATTAAGGTGCCAATCCACCATTGTGAATAATTCATTTTAAATAACTAATTTTTTTAAGTGACCATTTCCTCACATTATATCAGGCGTAGTAGATGTTTCTTTGGAAATTAAGAGACAAAGTTAAGAAAATAAGACCAGACAATGTAGATGGAGAAGTAGGCCATTCAGCCCATCAAGTCTGCTTTGCAACTCAATGACATCTTGCCTGATCAGATAATCCTCAACTTCACTTTCCATCTTTTCCCGTAACCCTTGATTCAGTCACTGATATAAAAAAAAGTTGCCTATCTCAGGGCAGCACGGTGGCTCAGTGGTTAGCACTGCTGCCTCACTGTGCCAGGGACCCAGGTTTGATTCCAGCCTCGGGTGACTGTCCGTGTGGAGTTTGCACATTCTCCCCATGTCTGCGTGGGTTTCCTCCCAGTGCTCTGATTTCCTCCCGCAATCCAAAGATGTGCAGGTCAGGTGAATTGGCCATGCTAAATTGCCTGTAGTGTTAACTGCATTAGTCAGAGTGAAATGGGTCTGGGTGAATTACTCTTGGGAGAGTTGGCGTGGACTTGTTGGGCTGAAGGGCTTGTTTCCATTCTGTAGGGAATCTAATCAAATCAGCGTTTCATATACCTAACTTTACAAACTTCTGATCCACTACTCTCTAAAAGAAGAAATTCCTGCTTATCCCTGTTTGAACTGAATGACTCCTTACTCTGAGATTATGCCCTCTTGTTCTGGATTCTCTCCCACATGGGTAAACAACCTCCCATCATCCGCCCCCTCGGAATTGTTCATGGTATAATGAGATTGCCTTTTTTTCTTCTAAACTCCAATGAGTACAGAATCAACCTACTCAACCTCTCATCAAAGGAAAATCCTTTTATATCTGGGATCAAACTTGTGAACCTTCTTTACGCTATCTCTAATTTTGTTCACTTGGCTGACAGCTGGTTTGTGGGTGATACAACAGCATGTGTTCAATTCCTACAATGGCTGATGTTACCACTGCCTTCTCAACCTCTCCCTTTGCCTGAAGTGTGGCATCTCTCAAGTTAAGCCACCTCTGGTCATCTCTCTCTAGTGGGAGAGTGTGACAATGGTAACTTTATTAATAATGTTAATAAGACTTCCATATTTTTATACTCCATTCCCTTTGTATTATAGACCAACATTCCATTTGCCTTTCCTATTACTCGTTAAACATTTTGCTAGCTTTTTGTGATTTAGGCAGCTTTCTGCAGTCTTTCTTTAGTTAAAAAATATTCTGCTCTTCTATTCTTCCTGCCAAAGTGCATTACCTCACAGTTTCCCACAATTTATTTCATCTGTCAAGTATTTGCCCACTCACTTTATTGATCTATATTCCTCTGCACATGCTTTATGTCATCTCTACCCCTCATCTCCCCGCCTATTTTTGTGTCATCCACAAACTTGGCTGTTGTATATTCACTTCCCCTCATCCACGTTGTTAATATATAATGTAAATTATTGTAATCTCAGCACTCATCTCTATGGCACTCAGCCACTTACAGGTTTCCATCCTGAAAATGCCCCCTTTATCCTAACGCTCTATCTTCTATTACTTACCGTCAAGATGGATTACTTGACATCAAACAAGATACTGGAAAAAACAAAGGCAGGAACAACCCTATCGATCCTGCAAAGTCTAACATCTGAGGTCAAATGCCAAAACTGGGAGAGCTGTCTCACAGACTAATCAAGCAACAGCCTGATATAGTCATGTGTGGGCGGCACGGTGGCACAGTGGTTAGCACTGCTGCCTCACAGCGCCAGAGACCCGGGTTCAATTCCCGCCTCAGGTGACTGACTGTGTGGAGTTTGCCTAATCTAATCTAATCTAATCATTCATGGACTCATACCTAACAGACAATGTCCCAGTAGGGACTACCTACCTTGGATATTTTCTATTCTCCCAGTAGGACATAGCCAGCAGAGGTGGCAGCACAGTGATATGACGTCAGGTGGGATTTACCTTGGGAGTCCTCAACATTGAGTCCAGACTCCACAAAGTCTCATGGCTTCAGGTTAAACATGGACAAGGGAAACCCCCTCCTGATTATCAGCTACTGTTTTCCCTCAGCTGATGAATCAGTACTCCTCCATGTTGAAGCAATGAGGATGGCAAGGGTGGAAAATGTGCCCTGGGCGGGCGGTTTCAATGTCCACCATCAAGATTGGCTCGGCAGCAGCATTACTGATTCTAAAGGACCTAGCTGGTAGGCTGGGTCTGCAGCAGGTGGTGAGTGAACCAACAAGAGGGAAAACCATACTTGTCCTTACCCTTACCAATCTGCTGGCTGTCAATGCACCTGTCTATGACAGTGTCAGTAAGAGTAACCACCACACAGTCCTTGTGCAGACTAAATTCCATCTTCACATTGAGAATACCCTCCATCGTGCTATGTGGCATTGTCATTGTGCTAAATGAGACAGACTTTGAACAGATCTAGCAACTCAAGACTGTGCACTCATGAGTTGCTGTGAGCCATCAACAGCAGCAGAATTATGCTCCAGCACAATCTGTAACCTCATGGCCCGGCATTACCCCCCAATCAACCATTAATTCAAGCCTAGTTCAATGGAGAGTGTAGGAGGACATGCCAAGATTAGCATCAGGCACACCCAAAGATGAGGTGTCAACCTGGTGAAGCTACCAATAGGACCACTTGCACAAGCATCAAACCCACAACCACTTCCATCTGGAAGCTATGTGGGTACATCATCACCTGCAATTTCCCCATCAAGCTATTCACCATGCTGACTGGAAATATAGCGTTGTTCCTTCACTGTTGCTTGGTCAAAATCCTGGAATTCCCTCCCTAAGGGCTTTGTGAGTCAACCCACAGCACAGGGTCTGCAGTGGTTCAAGAAGGCAGCTCAACACCACCTTCTCAAGGGCAATTGGGGATGCCCAATAAATGTTGGCCCAGCAAGAGATGCTCACATATCATGAATGAAACAAAACATTGTCCAGTTTAAAGACGTCCCTTGCTGAGGCAATTAAGAGCAAAAATATTAAATTATGTTCAATGCAGTGATCAAGGGGAAGTTCCCCTTTTCCCAAAGTGTTTGAATGCATGCTTTTAAAAACCTTTCTCAGACATGACCGTACAGAGAGCAAAACTTTCCAAACTCACCCTCAGTATCGACAGCTGGTGTGAGAGTCATGCGTAAGACATCAGTGGGACTCACGACATTTGGAAAGCCAGCTATTTCATAGGTCAAAATTAACAAGCTGGTGACCCTGCCTTTACCAGAGCTCGGAGAATGCTCACCTGACAGGAGCAACTGTCACCTGAGACAAGGAAAGCTGAATTACATGTCTAAGAAATGTCGATGAAATTTGCTGCTGTTTCTCAGATTTGCCTAATTTAAGCAGATTAATGCCGACGTGACCTTTAGCGGCAAAACCAAAGCATTACATCTGATGGAGCTGAACAAATGGCCCACTCTTCTAGTTATAAGAAGAAGCAGTTCAGCATACTGATTTACTGTGTTAGGGTCAAGGCTGTTTTTAACCTAGCCTGCTCAATGTCAATGGGATGGGACGGAAGGTATATTCGCAACTGGGGAGAGCTGCCTGCTCAATTCTTGCAACCTCTTTTAATTTTCCGGTGTTTGGTATTCATCAGGCATTTAACCCTTTGGAAGGAGAACTTAAAGATCAAAGTCACGCTCCAATGATTCCTTGAAAATTCTTTGACAGGATTTGATGGGATGCATCACTGGCAAGGCCAGCACTTGTTACCTATTCCTAATTGTGTTTCAACTCAGGGTTTTTAGGCCATCTCAGAGGGCCATTAAGAGTCATCGTGTAGCTGTAGGCCTGGAATCAAATATTCCAGACCAGCAAAGGATTGCAGTTTCTTAGAAACATAGAAGATAGGAGCAGGACAAGCTTGCCTGACCCCTCGAGCCTGCTCCACCAGGCAATACGATCATTGAGCTCAATACTTTAATCCCGCTCTGCCCCTTCATATCCCTTGATCCCTTCAGCCACAAGAGCTACTTCCTTCTTGAAAACACACAATGTTTTGACCTCAACCACTTCCTGTGGTAGTGAATTTCCCAGGCTCGGCCCTACTCTCTGGGTGGAGAAATTTCTCCTCATCTCAGTCCAAAAAGGTTACTTCTTATCATTAAACAAGGACACCTGGTTCTGGACTCCCTGCTCATCAGGAGCATCCTTCCTGCATCTAATCTATCTAGTCCTGTTAGAATTTTATAGGTTTCCATGAGATTCCCACCCCACACCCCCCCAATCTTCAAAACTCCAGGAAATAAAATTCTAACCAATTCAATCTCTCCTCACACATCAGTCCTGCCATCCCAGGAATCAATTTGATAAACCTTTTTGCTGCGGTCCCTCTATATTTCCTTCTCTAAAGGAAATGAAGTAGATGGAGTTTTTTTTTTACAATGATTGATGGTCACCATTGTGGAAACCAGTTTTCAATTTCAGATTTTTATGAATTGAATTTAAGTTCCACCATTTGAACCAATGTCCCCAGGGCATTAGCTTGGGCCTCATTATTAGTCCAGTGACATTGCCACTACTGCTTTCCAATACACAAACTCATTAAATCTCAGATATGGGGAGAAATTCTAATGTGGTTGGGAGTCTGGGAAGCAGTTAATAAGGGGCATAATGGTTTCAGCTCTCTAGTTGCCAGGAGCTTTGGCTGTCTACATTGCTAGGAGTGGCTCCAGCTTCCAGACTGACAATACTACACTTCTGTCTCCTTACAAAACTTGTCTTAGGTTTCTCGACCTGTTATGGGAGGACCTCAGGCCCTTCACTTGTTAACCCCAAACACCAACATCAGAGCACCTCAGACGACAATGATAAAGGGCAGACTGCACAGATAGGTCAGGCAGCATCCAGGAAACAGGAGAATCGACGTTTCGGGCATAGGCCCTTCTTCAGGAATGAGGAAAGTTTGTCCAGCAGGCTAAGATATAAGGTAGGGAGGAGGGACTTGGGGGAGGGGCGTCGGAAATGCGATAGGTGGAAAGAGGTCAAGGTGAGGGTGATAGGTCAGACTGGGGTGGGGGCGGAGAGGTCAGGAAGAAGATTGCAGGTTAGGAAGGCGATGCTGCAATCTTCTTCCTGACCTCTCCACCCCTACCCCAGTCTGACCTATCACCCTCACCTTGACCTCTTTCCACCTATCGCATTTCCAACGCCCCTCCCCCAAGTCCCTCCTCCCTACCTTATATCTTAGCCTGCTGGACACTTTCCTCATTCTTGAAGAAGGGCTTATGCCCGAAACGTTGATTCTCCTGTTCCCTGGATGCCGCCTGACCTGCTGCGCTTTTCCAGCAACACATTTTCAGCTCTGATCTCCAGCATCTGCAGACCTCACTTTCTCCTCAAAGACTGCACAGATAAACAAGAATGACAGGACAAGAATCACTTTCTGGACTCACTGAGGAATAGTGTTGAAGTAGACTACACTTCTCTGTCGCAGACCACCCTCCAGCAACAGGCTAGTCAATTTTCCTGCTCCTCGGATGCTGCCTGACCCGCTGTGCTTTTCCAGCACCACTCTGATCTAAAAACTAGTGGCTTTCATTAGCCCATATTTCCTATCATGACCTGAATGACTGACTAATGCCTTTTTTGTCAGGACTGAGGAGTGCCTCATTAACCCCACTGACTTCAACAGTCGACAGAACAGAGATCTTGAATATGATGCAAGTGCTGATCCTTATGCATGCTGAGCCTGGCTTGATTATACACGTGTTACCAACAGAAAGATGAGCTGGCAAATGCTTGACAGTAGAATGCGATAGCACTCTCTCAATACATATTTACCAAACAAAGCATCAATATAATTAAGGTCTGGGTGATGTCCCTTTGGATTACTCATTTAAACAATCCTGAACCAGACTTGGAAGGTGATGACTTGAAGGTGCCTTCCAAACATGCAGGTGTTTCAGCCAATTTTAATAATCCTCCTGAAACCAAATCAACATTGTCTTTGCAATGAAAACCTCGTTGCAGAGCTGCTGAAAGAATCCTCTTCCTGCTGTTGGGATCCTTGAGATGCTGGTGCTCAGTGATTTCTCGACCTTGTGAGGGTTGCCTGCAGTCTGCCAGCTGCTACAACAGTCTGGAGAGCCAATCTTCTGGCAATACAGTGGGTATTAACTGTGGATCGAAAATACATTGGCATTCTGAGGCAGTCCAGTAAGAAACTCACCTCAACATTGTATCACTGCTTGATCTGGGTCTCGTAATTTCAACAGAGCTGTGTGGGGTCCAGTTTGCACCTGCACACCCCCTTTCTCTACAAAACACTGATCCTTCCATTGTGGACACTGAGCTGAGTTTTACTATTTCCTTGCCTGAGTGTCAGCTGCTTTGATGTTGTGGGAAGGTTTGTCACCATGAAGCCCAGCCGGATTTCTCACTGTTTCTTCCCAAAAAGGCATCATTATCTACCAGACCAGGTAAAGGTGGCAGACTTCCTTCTCTAAAGGACGTTAGGAAACCAGATGGGTATTACAACAATTGACAATGGTTTCATGATCTCTAGAACATTATTTGGATAATCTCTGGTTTACTGGTCCAGTGGTAATGCCAAGCCATCATTGCCTCACCTCAAATTTTAACAAGCAATAATTCCTTTCAGTGGACAACTTGGCATTCCTAGCAAGAAACTCCCTCAACACCCATTAAAGCTGCAGCGATTTTGCTTCTGCTGTTGAAATTGTTGTATTTCTCAGGAGATTCTGCGGCAAATCTTGCCTTAACATCAGGCCTCTGGAAGATTCCTCCCATTGTGTATGTATGGCTAACAGCAGCGATGAACCATATTGAGGTTAGAAAACTCATTGAAATGAGCATTCCATATAAATAACGAATGCTTCCTTCCTGTGTGAGTGTATCTTGCAACTCTAGAGAGAGTGCAGAAAATTATACGTCAGACTCACTCATACTATTATAAATGTTTCACAGAGTATTAATTTGACAGAGCAAAAGACAGTCAATGTATGAAAGTTGGAATGTAGGTTTAACTTAAATTCATTAGCATTTCTATTGTGGAACCACAGTTGTGGGGGAGGTGGGCTGGTTGGGCTGGGAAATTTGGTGGGATGGTCACAATACGTTAAAGTCTGTACATTTGTGAATATTTTTTGATTGCAATGATGCTGTTGTAACCCATTTATAAACTAAATGGATATCACCGATTAGAAAATACATTTTACTGTCAAAAGGTTTCCTTCAGGCAATACAATGTAAACACACAAGGCTGTGAGAAAAGATTCTCTTTAGACTGTAGGTGAGTGGAATGTGAAACCATCATGAACCATTGCTGGAGTGAGATCCATAAATTGTCTTAAAAAGTGAATTTGGTACATATTGAAATAAGTATGCAGGAAGAGAGCAGGAGAGTCAGAATTAAACTAGATTTGTAGAAATACATTGGGCAGACTTGAATGATCCTCTTTGCCAGGAAGATGGCATTGAGCTGGTATTACTTCTGTCTGGTTGGTAGACATTTGTCGGCAACCAATGGGCCAAGTTTCATTTTTAGGCATGTTCATGGTGATATTTTTGCTTGAGTTTATATGTTCATCTCAGTTGGATAGAACAGAGAGGAGATATCTGCTGTTGCAGGAAAGAACTTGGACATAGCAGGCAGTCTCAGACTTTGTAATAATTAACTTAGAAATTCCACTTTCTCCAATTTTGGTAAATGCTACCATTTTAGTCTATTGCAATGCTGCATAACTGTTGAACATTGTTATCCAGTGTAGGTGAGATGAGAGAAATTAAAGACTTGATATACCCCTGTCATTATTACCTGAATCCTACTGTGCAGAATGAGACCATTTGACCCATTGTGCATGTATTGGCTCTTTGTTCCAGTCTGATACTCTTTCTCCATAGTCTTGAAAATTCCTCCTCTTCAGAAATCTATCAATTCCCTTTTGAAAGTTACCATTGACTGTGTTCTAACACCCTTTCAGATGCTGTTGTACCCATTTATAAACTAAATGGATATCACCGATTAGAAAATACATTTTACTGTCAGAAAGTTTCCTTCAGGTAATACAATGTAAAACACAAGGCTGTGAGAAAAGATTCTCTTTAGACAAAAGATGGGTGGAATGTGAAACCGATCAAAGCAACTTGCTGCAACTTGTTCTTCATTTGCACATTGATTTAACACGATTGACAAGTAAACCAATGTATTCTGTTCTTGACTCTGCTATTGACCAGTGAAAAGAGTTTTGCCCCTTTTTCCTCTGTCAAAACCCTCCATAATTATTGACATCTCTATTGAATCTTCTGTTAGTCTTCTTTGTCCTGAGGAGAAAACTCCTAACTTCAATGGTCTTCTCCATTCTACTAATTTGAAGGTTAGTGTCTATCATTATCTTCAGTGGAAGGTTCATGCAGATATGGATTAGGTTTTGGAATAATTGATCCCTGGCTGGATAAGGGGTGGGTGATAAATCCACTTGTAGGAAGATAGGTCAGTTATTGAAACCTTGTAAGGAGGCTTCGTGCATCCAAATTGGAGGTGATACAATTTTTAACCAAAGTTGGTGAGATTTTGTCGAACCTTGGCAAGCTGAAGAGGCAAAGGGAGACATGAAGGGGCTGGATCTATGCGGTTGTACTGCTTTGTGGTCCAGGGATAGCAGGACTGTTTCTTCTAAGCTCAACCAGCTAACACCATGAACACCATGGGCAACATGGTGGCTCAGTGGTTGGCACTGCTGCCTTACAATGCTAGGGACCTGTGATTCTGCCCTGGTATGACCCATGAGCTGGGTGCTTGCAAAGAAAGGTGCCAGAGCACTGAACCATTCAGCATTGAAATGTAAGAAGTGGCATGGTGGCTCAATGGTTAGCACTGTTACCTCACAGCTCCAGGGACCTGGATTCAATTCCACCCTTGGGTGACTGTCTGTGTGGAGTTTGCACGTGCTCCCAGTGTCTGTGAGGGTTTCCTCTGGGTCCTCCAGTTTCCTCCCACAGTCCAAAGATGAACAGGTGAGATGGATTGGCTATGCTAAATTGTGCACTGTATCCACGGATGTGCAGGTATAGGAAATGCATAGGCTTACTGGGATAGGTAGGGGCTGGGTTTGGGTGGGATGCTTTTTGGATGGTCGGTGTGGACTCAATTGGCTGAATGACCTGCTTTCACACTGTAGGGATTCTATGTTCAACTCTATCCCACAGCAACAATCTATCTTCTCTCCCTGCTCCCAATTACCATCTTTCTCTCATCTCGTCAACAACACATGATCATTTTGTTGACCAGCATCTGCTTCCTTTACTCTGTGATCAGATTCCATCTGATTATAATCATCAAGCCTCCAATGATCGAATCACCCTGCCATTCCACCAGAATCTCTTGTAGTTTATCAGGAGATCCTGGGCAGTCAGGCAATCAGGCTGGCTATTAGGAGACAACCCTGTAAGAATGAATCAGAGACTTCCTGTAGTCATAAGCTGTGGGACATTCAGGGAACCCCTATATCTGAATTTCCAACCTATATCTCCTCTCCGTGCCATTGAACATAATTAGTGGCTGATTGTAGTGTGTTTAATAACTGCTTCTCTTTTTCCTATTTTCTATTCTTTAACATCAATCAAGCCATTGATTGCAGTGGAAGCTACTTTTTGGAGGTCATTAAATTATGTTGATGTTATATCTTTGCTGTTATTTGTGTAATTGGCCAATCAGTAAGTTTCACAATTGTGTGTGAAATATTTGTAATGGCTATTGCCATTAAAAGGTTTAATGTAAGAGAGTAGGATAAATTGGAGAAAATTGACCTTCAGTTCAGGTTGGAACATTAATAAATTATAGAAATGAAGACATTTATTGTACTTCAATTGCAATTTATTGAGGTTTTGTTGGTTAATGTCGTCATTGCTCATTTCTTCTCAGTTCAATAAACCTGTGTAGCCTATCATCCTGCTGCATCTCCAGTTTCTCAAACTCAGGTGGCTGTCATTTTCAGGTTAACTTATTTGATTGGTGACCTTGGTGTTGTCCTGAATCACGGAAGCTCATTGTCTTTGGAAATAATTCCTGAACAGCAAAACAATAAAACAAAAGCTTCCTTCTCCCAATGGATTTGCCAGGTGTATTTTTGTGCAGTCTGGCTGAGGGTGCAACAGCTAATAAATTCAACTCCGCCATTATCTTTCTGACAGTTTTCTGTACCTGGCTTGGTGAAGTGCTTGTTCTTCAGGAGCTAACCAATGTCTAGTTATTCATCTCACATGGAATATCACCCAGAACATCTTCAAGATCTGATAAGGCCGATACACTAAGATAAAACCTGCCTGCTCAATCTTCTTGCCATTCTCTCATTTGATTTGATTTATTGTAGTCATGTGTACCTAAGTACAGTGAAAAGCTTTATTTGTGAGCAGTACATGCTGATCATATAAGCAAGAACATGCAGATCATAAGGTGTTTAGACACAGTGAGGCATTCAGGTTACAACTGCACAGGCGGTGTGCTAGGTAAGATCAACATTAATTGAAGTCAGAGAATCCACTAAACAGTCTAATAACAGCAGCGAAGAAGCTGTTCTTGAACCTGTTGGTGAATGTTTTCAAATTTCTTTACCTTCTGCCTGATGGAAGAGGTTGTAGGACAGCATTACTGGGACGGGCAGGAGCTTTGATAATGTTGGCAGCCTTTCTGCAACAACAAGGAGTTAATCGATGGATGATTAGCTTCTGAGATGGTCTGCCTGATTTGTGTCTTCATCTCCGTTTTCCAAGTCATACTCTTGCCTCTGACCCTTCTGCTATGTAAGTCAGTTACCTTCATAACCAATTTTGTTGATTCTTTTCAAAATCAAGGGAATTTCAATTTGTCACCTTAATGTCTTCTCCTGATGCAGTAACAAGAAGCAACAGAGAAATTAAGATTCTTGACTTTATTAGTTTCTAGCTCTTTTTGTAATTACAAACATTTATCTCTCTTCTGAGACTGTCTTGCTAGCTTCCCATTAGACTCTGCATGAGCCCCATTGTTGCAATTTTTCCCAAACTATTTTCCAAAATTACCCACTTCAATACTTGCAAATTAACACAAAAAAACTAATAGCCCATATAAACAAAACAGCAATAAAGCAGCATTGTAACATTCAGTGTATAATTATTCACATTTGTGTATTATAGATCAACACACAATATACATCTCGTAATTATGCAAATTTGTGATGAACATCCCTGACCCTCGCTGACAGTTTCCAAATCTGTGTCTGCCTCCATTACCGCCTCTCTGAAATGCTGGTCACGCATCTCGACTCCCAGTCTGGAAACCACTGCCCTATTGAACCTTTTGGACACTGTATATGTCAAACTATTGGTCCCTTCAGAATTTACAGAAGTACCACTACTGTTGAGGTAAATGCTACTTCCAACATCCGTAACAAAGGCTACCCAGCTGAAAATTGAACAATCTGCTTTAGCAAATTCAAGATGCTTCATTTGGAGATTCTCGTCTTCCTTTTCAATCTGGCAATGTCCAGAGGCAAAGCAATGTGGAATTATCAATAGATTGATAATTTTTGTACATAACCTATTTTTGTTTTCACACACAATCCCTCAATTTCTGCCTGCAATAGAATCATAACTCATTGAACGAATCCAAATATGGAATTACTGAAGAGATTTTTACAAGATTGTTAATTAGAAAGACATAAGCCTGCTTATCCGAGTGCAGGCAAGGGCAAATTCTGACCTGGACAAATGGCTCAGATTCATAATCATTTTATTGATCATTTTATTCCTGGTTTGATACTGCAATAGCTGATTCTGCAAGTCTATGTGTGATGGAAGAATATTAAGCAGAGCACAGTTCAAAATTGGTGTCGTCTTTTTAGTCCCAGTGATTATATGGTCAGTTTGATTTTCTGGTGAACGTAATCAGCTTTCCACTAATAAGTATAGGTAAAATATTAAGAGGTGATGGGTAGGGAAATAGTAGGTGTATGTTGGGCTGTCACAGCACAAGTAAACTGAAAGCATTTTGAAAATGGCAAATAAAAATGCAGAGGTATTAGTGTTAATTAAATAATGTCATATTAAAGTGAGACAAGACCAAGTTTTCTGATCAGTGCCACCTGGCAAACATGCTTTCATGAGAAATCAAGGTTTTCTTTATGGTTCTGGTCCTGAGATCACCTCCCAATTTGAGGTTTATTATTTAAATGTGTTCCAATAGTGTATGAAAGTTGTGTAATTCCCCAGTTTTCCTGTTGATTCATCGACTAACTCCTGTCCCTCAACCCGAGAGTAAGTGGTACCTCAGATTGCTAGAATGCCAAACTGTCAACCGATGTGATTTGATTCATGCTAACAATATTCTTCTTTCTCTGTTCCGTTTTGTTGTTCAGTTGTTGAGATAATTTTGTGCTCACTTTTGGGTCACTGTCACTATTGGTAGAAATGCATTTTCCACTTTCCCCAAGCAAACCACTTGAACTTGTGCATTTGGGAAAAGCGAGGGATTGAATAAGAGACACTTTATAATTGATAACCGATTTGCTTGGCAAATGCATTTATTTATGGAGCAAGGTGCATGTATTTGCAAACGGTAGAGGAGCAGTGATTTTATCGCCTGTGATTTTTCTCAAAGGATCGTTATTCAATGGAAGATGATCTACAGCTGATGCCTCCAGAGCATAGCATGGCCAGAGGATGTGAAGACTATATGAGCTATCATTTCTAGCAGCGGAACCTTACCAGGCCCTGTACAACATGAGCTATGGCGAAAAATCTTGAAGATCCACTACAGAAATCGAGTGAGGTCTTTCCTGATTTTGGGAGTAACTCGTTGCTTTTTCTAACGGGGTTCCAGGCAAGGAGATGAGATTCCCATCACTGAGCCGTGAGAGGCCTATTAATGGGGATTATTGCTGGTCATCACTCACATTAATATGGAATCTTGCCTCATTAATAAGCATTCCCTTTCAAACCACAGAACAAATTGAAATAGAGGCCAAGAATTCCCACCACAAAAGTCAGAGCAGTTCCCTGGCAAATGGTGCTTGTTGTTCACTTCTTCAGGCCACCATTTTGGACAATAGCACCAAGAACTCAGGGCATGTTTCAAGGCAGTGACTGCACACAGCCCACAACTCCATGGATGTTGGTATTCAACACATATCAGACTTGCTGTGCAATCATGGGATATCTCTGAACTACTTACAGTATGATTTTGCACTTAGAATAGAATCCTTACAGTGTGAAAGCAGGCCATTTAGCCCACACTGACTTCATCAAAGAGCATCCTACCCAGACCCACTCCCCCATCCCTGTAACCCTGCATTTCCCATGGCCAATCAACCGAGCCTGCACATCTTTGGACAGTGGGAGGCAACCAGAGAACTCAGAGGAAACCCATGCAGACACGGGGAGAACATGCAGACTCCACACAGAGAATCACCTGAGGGTGGAATTGAACCCGGGTCCCTGGCTCTGGGGGGCAGCAGTGCTAACCACTGAACCACCGTACCGCCCCTTATGCTTCAATGTTGAACTTTTTAGTGCTCTGGCATCTTTCTTTGCAATGCTGATGCAAAGATCCTTTCTGCACAGGGACAGGCACCCAGCTCATGGGTCATAACAGGCTGCAACTCATGAATTTCTTAGCGTTCACTCATTTCACACTTACCTCGATTTTTCACAGCATTCCTGCCTTCCCCTGCCTTTTCGTGCTTTGACTCCTCAGCTGGAGTGTGAAGGGTCATATTACTGCTGTTTTGCCAGGAAACTTGTCACAGTTGTTATCAGTCAGCAGTCAAGAGAGTGGAAATGTTGCTGCATGAGGTGGCTTTGGATCAATAGTGTAAGAAAATTAATTAGGCCTCGCAGAGCGGAACACTACATGAAACTCAATGAAAATGACATTTAGGCAAAATATGGGAAAATTCTGCCTATGTCTTCAGATTTTTTAAATGGTAGTGATGATTTCATCCACATCTGTCAATCTGCAATCCAGGAACATAAAACAACTTGCAGCTGGCATGTCTGTTTGAAGTAGCAATTTTGCCTCCTTTTCAATGAACAATCATCAGCAACATGTTTAGGTTGTGCATTTCTGTTAAATACAACAATTCATAAAGACCCCAGGTAGAATGTCAGGACACCATCAATTGGAAAGAATTATACATTTTTAATGTTTAACTTGTGTGCAATCAGCAATTGGGGCTCAGGTGCCTGTTTTGCAGGCAGTCTTCACACAGTTTCTGATTTAGGTGGTGTAATATTTGACCCACAAAAAGAAAATGGCAGAATGGCTCCTGGGATTCAATGCTACTCTTTAAAGCATGGCTCTCAACCTCTTTGTACAGTCCACTGGGAAAATGGTACTATGAGAGGCATACTTGCATAAGAATAATGGAGTACACATTGGCTTTGCGGAGCAGGTCAGCAGGAGTCCTGTAATAGAAGTCAAGTAAGGCATTGAGATCATGATAATCTGCTGAATGCTGCACAACCTCAAGCTGCAAATATACATCATTTTGAAGGCCCCAGAGGAAAGAGACATTCAGCTGCAGCGAAAAGATTAGTGAGAGGTGCTTGAACAGCTTGAAGTGGCTAAAAAGAAAGAAACCTTTGACTGCTTCTTCTGTCCTTGCAGTCCCTCAGTTGAATGTTTCTGAAGCAGAGCAAGGGAGTTATCCCCACAGACCTAGTCAAAAAATATTCCTCAAATAGCATGGCAAAAGGATATTATTACCTGGTCATTATAACATTACCAATTGCACTTTGTATAGGTGGCTTGAGCAGGAGTCACACTCGGCTGAGGGGTTTGTTAGCAAGTTGCCGTTGGTTGGATTGACTGAGGTATGATCAGATGATCTTGAGACCTTTACCATATGTACCAGCGTGCAGTACTGGGTAAGGTTTGCTTGGGTTAATTCACTGTCAGAAATCCTCTTTTATCTTTGTTTTGTCTTGGATCTGTCTAGTGATTAATGGTTGAGGATACATCACTGTTTGAGTATCTACAGAAGAGGCACAGTTCTGACTAATAAGAAGATTTATTGCATGATAGCAAAAACTACAACGAGATTTGGTTAGGTGTAATTACTTGGACCTTAAGGAGCTCGAACAGATACATGTACTCCCCCCAAGACTCGAACAGAACATCTTGTCTCCACCCATATACTTCATATGCCATCAGTAGAATGGTGGAGCCAATGGAGCATGAGCATTAACTCCTTCAGAACCAGAACAGAGGTTGCTGGAAAAGCTCATCAGGTCTGGCAGCATCTGTGCAGTGAAATCCGAGTTAACCTTTCGGGTCCAATGACCCCTGCTGCTCACCTTTTCCCGCAATTTCTGCTTTAAAGTTTCTGATTTACAGCATCCGCAGTTCTTTCAGTTTCCTTCAGAACCATTCGCTGACAAAGCAGTTTTTACCTTCAGAAAGGCATTGGATTTATTGAACAATATTACTTTTGGCCACTAGCCTGCAGACCAGGAAGGAGGAAGGGGTGTCCACAAAACTGAAGCCTGTAGTTCTGAAGCAGACACAAGCAACAAGAATGATGCATAATGGTTTCAGCTAGCGTTCACACTGGGAATGAGCTCCAGTTAAAGATTGAGGTGAACAGTTGGTGAGGGATTTGTTACAATCTGTGCTGTCATGGGTTGAACTTTGTAGTGAATAATTACACATAGGTCAAACTCATTTACAACGTACTTGCAGTCATATGGCCTGCTAAGCACTGTGTCATAGTAATAGCTGGAGGAGACAGGATGTCCTGCAGATGGTGCAGATTTACACACTAGAAGGTAATGCATGTAATTACATACTTGCCAAGTCTCAATTATAGTGGGCATGATATACTTATTTTAATGCTCTTAAGTTTTTAAACTAACAAACTGCAGAGTTATCCTTAGCTGTCTTGGTCTAAAGCTGTGCAATTTTCTCTACATCTCTTTATTATTGTCTCTCCTCCTTGCAGACACTCTAAAAACATATCTCCTTAAGCAAGAATTTGGTCATCTGTTGAAATATCTCCTCATGTGACTTGGTATTAAATTTTATTTATGTTCGGCAGATATTTCTTCCATTCATGGAAGATGATGAAGACAGATCCAATGGTAACATTCAAAGGTAAATTTAATAAATACACAAAGGAAAAATAACTGCAGAGCTGCAGAGATAGTGTGGGGAGCCAGGATTGATTGGATGGCTGGATACCACCAGGGAGCTGGTACAAGCACAATAAGCTGAATAGCCTCTTTCAGTGCTAGATATTTCTATCATTAATTTGATGGGAGCTTGCTATAAAGAATTCAACTGCCACACTGCCTACATTATAATACTAAACCACTTCAAAACACTTAACTGGCTGTAAGCTATCAATGATTATAGCCCAACCTGCTCTGAAAATGCAAGTCCTTATTTAAACCTTTTATGATTTCATGCAGGCAATCTTTAAATCTGTTATGAAGAACTTGTCGTTGAATTGACAGCCTTAAAAATATCGTCATCCTCTCCCCAACAATCATATACAATCTGCTCACTCTCTGAATACATTTGTTATCAACAGCAAATCACCTCCATATAGACACTGTTTTCATACCTCAAGAACAGGTTTACCAAGATGTTGCCAGGTATGGAAGGTTTGCGTCGTAAAGGCTGGATAGGCTGGGACTTTTTTCAGTGGAGCATAGGAGGCTGAGAGGTGATCTGATGGAAGTTAATACAATGAAAGGTATAGATAGAGTTAATGGTAGGTGTCTTTCCCTGGGATGGGAGATTTAAAGACCAGGTGGCACATTTTAAAGATGAGAGCAGAGAGAGGGGCAAATTCTTTACACAGAGGTTGTTTACATGTGGAATGAACTTCCTGAGGAAGTGGTGGAAGTGGGTACAATTACAATACTTAAAAGACATTTGGATAGATACATGCCTAGCTAAGGTTTAGAGGGATATGGGCCAGGCAAGTGGGACTACAGAACAACCTCAATTATCCGAGCGAGACGGGCAGGGAGTGTTTTCTGCAGATAACTGATTGTTCGGGTAACGGATAACGTTTTTAAAGGACGTTGAGATCTTGTTCGGATAATCCGAAATTCAGAAAATTGACAGTCAGATACCCGAGCTTGTTCCGTGGTTTAGTTTGGAATAATGTTCGGCATGGGCTGGTTGGACCAAAGGGTCTGTTTCTGTGTTGTCTGACTCTATGACTCAATGTTTGTGAGTTCTTCTCTAATCCTTTCCTTTGGATACAATGTATGGCCATATTATGTCTATTCTGGTACTTCCTTTATGTGCCACCTCAGGGCAGAAATGCATGAAATACCAGAGTATCATTTGGGATGGAACGGTGGCTCAGTGGTTAGCACTGCTGCCTCTCAGCGTCAGGGACCTGGGTTCGATTCCAGCCTCTGCCGACTGTCTGCGTGGAGTTTGCATATTCTCCTCATGTCTGTGTGGGTTTCCTCCCACAATCCAAAGATGTGCAGATTAGGTGAATTGGCCATGCTAAATTGCCCATAGTGTTAGGTACATCAGTCAGAGGGAAACGGGTGTGGGTGGGATACACTTCAGAGAGTCGGTGTGGACTTGTTGAGCTGAAGGGCCTGTTTCCACACTGTAGGGAATCTAATCTAATCATCATGTGTCCTTGGCACCTCTTAGGACTGAATTGATCATTGTCATAGACAATTGTCTCATGAGCTGAAAAGTGACTATTCTTTTGTAATTGTGTGAACATCGTTGCCTTTAAATCCTCCAGGATTGGCGGAGCAACTAGATGAGCCCGGCAAGAGACTCCAAATGTGTTTCCTTCTGAAATACAGTAACATCAGTTCTTCCTCTGGCAGCTATTGGAGCATTTGGGTATCTGCATACCATTGTCACTGATTGACATGTCAACAGGCTTAAGGACCTAAGGGATCAGTAAGGCCTGCCTTACCATCCTCTTCAGATGGTATTCAACCTCATTGAGCTTCCAATCACAGACGTTTGGCTTGCTGGGAGTTCATTGCCTTTATGCTGCAGCAATTTTAGAATTCTAAATGGGGTCAGTGAACTAAGAACCAGTTTATGATATTATGATGTGGAATACGCTGCCAGAAGAAGTGGTGGAAGCAGATGCAAACATAATTTTCAAAAGAGAATTGGATAAGTACGTGAGGGTGGAAATATTTGCTGGGGTGCAGGGAAAGAACAGGTCAGTGGGACTAATTACATAACCGTTTCAATGGACAAGGTGGAGGTTAATGGATTCCTTCCATGCTAGGACATTCTGTGAAGCAGCAACTCAAATTTCATATTTCGTATTTAGTCAGCAAATTTGGGTTACTCTTCTGGCACAACACAAAAAAAAAGTGAAAACATTGGGAAATACAAAGCAGCCTCAGGAGCATCTGGAAGATGAAAGATACACTTTTATAAATTGGCAATATCCTTCAGAAGATTGTGAAAATATCTCATGTCCAATAATTTACTTTGACATTCTGTGACAGCTGTTGAGTGGATGAAAACATTTCAAGATTCCAAAAAGGGCAACAAAATGATTAACTATTTGACCTGTTATTTCTGATATTGCTTCAGGAATGAATTTTAGCTTCAAGAGGTTCGCATTTTGATTGGAGACTCTCCACATGAAACAGTAACCTGTGTTTTCTTTTTCAAGCATTGATAGGCCTGCTGTTTATTTTCAATAATCTCATTTTAGGTTTTATCCTTGCTGTTTACAAACAGATTCCAGAAGGAAGGACTGACATTCTTGTTGTAGCAATGTCTATCAAAGTAGCATTGATACTTTTACAGCTGGCAGTAAGCAGCTACACAATATCTGGAAGATGTAAACAGGAGAATTTACAACATGACAAATGTTAGCATGAACCTATTATCATGTTATATTTCTAATCTAGTGCCAGAGGGGATTTAAGCTCAGTATAGGAAAGCTGACTGACCTCTGTCAAAATTTGTACGAACATAAGAAATTGAAGCAGTGGGCGACACATTCCCTCGAGACTGCTTTGCCACTCAACCAGATCCTGCCTGAACTTTTGCAGCAACCCTAATATCCTGCCATATCTCTGAACTTCCTTTATGACAAAAATCTATTTCTTGAATATATTCATTGACTGAGCATTCAAAGAGACTCGGGAATAGAGAATTCTAAATATTCACAATCCTCAATTGAAGACATTTCTCTTAATCTCAGTGACATTAACCCTAAATGGTCAACTTAGCGTGAGACTATGACCCATAGTTCTTGACTTCTAACTAAGGAAAATAGGCTGTCAGCATCTACCATGACAGGCCCTCTAAGATTTCATTGAGATCACCTTTCACTGCTCTGAACTCCAGAGACCAGGGGTCTCATCTACTCAGTCTCTCAGATAATCCTCCCAAATCCACCTTTGGTGTGGCCTCACCAAAGCCTGAAATAATTGCAGCAAGAATTCATAGCTCTTGCAAGAAAAAGCAACATGCATGTTGACTTTGTGATTTATGTTCAAGGATTCCAAATTCTCTCCAAACGTAGTAACTCACCGCCTGGCTCGCCAAAGCTTGCATACCATCGAGAGATTACAAATCAGGAGTATGATGGAACGCCCCATTAGACTGAATGAGTGAATCTTGAACAACAGTCAAGAAGCTTGACTCCATTCAAGGTAATGCAGCCTACCTGAGTGGCACCTCATTAAACATTCACTTCCTCCTCCTTCACCAGTGTGCTGAGACAGTAATGTGTTTCATCGACAAGGTACATTACAGTAATCTGACAAGACTCCCTTGACAGTACCTTCTAAATGTGTGATCTCTTATCACCTTGCAGAACAAGAGCAGCAACATGGTAAGTTCCCCTCCAAGCCATTCACCATCCTAACATGGAAATATAATACTATTCATTCACTTGGAACTTTGGAAACTTCAAAACCTTGGTACGCCCTTCATAACAGTACTGAAGCCTTCCCTGCATCCAAAGGACTGCAGCAGTTCAAGAAATCAGCTCGTCGTTACTGTCTGAAGGGCAATTAGGAATGGACAACAAATGTTGGCCTTTACTGTGATGTTGCATCAAATGGACAAATAAAACATTTCTCTCGCCTTTTTCCATTCTTCCTGCCAATGTGAGTAATTTCACCTGCAATAACCCTAACCAAAACCCTAACTTCCCCACACATTTATCTCTGGTAACCTCTAAAGATTTGTCTTTGGCTCACTCCAATTTGCTATCCATCTGCTGCCCCTCAGCAACATCGTCCAAAGACAGTATTAGTTTTCCAATGCATTGTGTAGATATCCCACTCCAACGAAATTTCTCATACTCCCATAGCTGCTAAAATACCAGGCTGCTTACCCAAAATCCAGGACTGGATGAGTAGAAAGTTCTTCTAATTAGATAGTAAGAGGACTGAAGCAATTAATGTTTGCCCCAGCTCCAAATTCCATTCCTTAACTACTAACTCTATTCCTCTCTGTGATAACTGTCTGATATTAAACTAGTCTGTTCACAACATTAGTGCCGTATGTGATCCCAAGATCAGCTTCCGATTTCCTGTTCACACCGACACTGAGACCATCAATTTTCAACTCTGTAAAATCTTTGACTTTGCCCATTTGCTGCTGAACTCTCACTTATGCCTTAACTGCCATTAGACTTGAAGCTTTTATTGAACTCCTGAATTGTCACTCACATTTTACTCTCTGTAACCTTGGGGCCATCCAAAACTCTGCTGTTTGTGTGTTAACTCACGAGTTTCATAATCTAGTCAGCATTGTGTTCCATGACCTTTGTGTCCTAGTTTAGCAAATTCTTGATTTTAAAATTCTCATCATTTGTGTTCAAATGCCTCCATGACCTTGGCCCTTGCTTTCTCTGCAATTTCCTCCTGCCTGACAATTTCCCAAAGGAATCTGTGCTCCTCTATTTCTGGCCTAATTTTAATTGTGACAACATTGCTGGTGTATCTTCAATTCCCTTGACACTAAAGCGATGAAATTCCCTCTCTACATCTCTCCCCTCACTTTCCAACTTTTTACAGTAAATTTCATACAATCCCTACAGTGTGGAAGCAGGCCATTCAGCCCACCCAGATCTACTCCCCTCCCCTATAACTCTACATTTCCCATAGCCAATCCACCTAAACTGTACATCTTTAGACGGAAACCCACACAGACATGGGGAGAGTGTGCAGACTCCAACAGATGGTCACCCGATGCTAGAATCAAACCTGGGTCCCTGCTGCACTGAGCCATTGTGCCACCCCAACTTTATTGCACTTCTTAACCCCTCCTTTTTGAATAAACTTTTGATAATCTGACCCCATATTCGCTGACATGGTTCAGTGTCATTCTTTGTTTTATATTGCTCCTTTAAAGCAACTTGGGCTATTTTCTTACATTAAAATCACTGTACAAATATAAGTTGTTGTTCTTCCCAACATTATACACCTCTACCATATTCTTGCATAAACAGTTAACAGATCTATTTGCACTTGTGGCCTTTTAATAAACTCTTCATAGCTTACCTTTCCATCTCTCTTTTCAATACGCAAGCCTGGATAGATTATACTTCATTCCTTCATCAAAGTCATTGATATTGATTTTGAATAGCTGAGAGCCAATTCCTGGAAGCACTTTGTTATTTTGACCTTGGCACATTGAAATGTATTCCCATTCTAAGCTTTGTGTCTGTTAACTACTCTTCAGTTTATGCTAATATATGATCCCCAAACTCATCAACCCTGCATTAACATTGGTTCTATGTTACTGTTGCCCTCAGTCACCTTGGAATTTTGCAGTTTCTCGGTAAGTCAGCCATTTGGAACAGTGCGCATTATACTGTGGACATCTTGTTTAAACAGGGATATCTGTCCATACACTTAGAAAATTTTTATAAATCATAAATCTGGGTGAAAGCCCATAATGGATACATTACATTGGAGCAATTGAAAAGCCCAATTGGTCAATATGATTATTTAACACAAAACCGGGATTAGAAAGCCTGTGGTTTGTAGGAGGAAGTGAAAACTGAAGGGATAAAACATGTTAAATATGCTGTAAAATAATGAGTTGCAGAAGAATATATTGTAATGATTTCCAGACATGGGAGTGTAGAAACTGACTGGCAGTGAAAGCACAGCAGTTTAATGTTGCTGCTGGACTGTTAGTTACGTTGGGAGCTCTCAGTTGCACTCACATACAGGAATGGAAAAAGATGCACTGCTCTTTAATATATTTAAATCATAATGAATGTTTATTTGATGAGTATTCAAGGGGCATATGGTGCCAAAAAGATGTAATTATCCCTCCTCAAAGCACGAGTTAATTCTGACTCACTTATCTGTCAATAAGATTGCTTCAGACAAAAGGATCACTTTAAATTTGGCTTGTGGGCAAGGTGGTTTTGGCTGAATATTATAATTATTTGACTTTCACTTGCAGAATCTTCTGCATACAAGGTTTGGCTATACAATGAGAGATGGATTGGTTTTTATTGATTAGGTGCTCTATAATCCTAAAGGTCAAGATCATGCTCCACAGTGAAAACCCCAAAAGATGTCCTAAATTGAACATGGTATAGCAATAGGATCACCGTGCAGGTGGAACATTCTCACACGATCTTTAGCTTTGGGATAACAACCTACAAATAATTCAGGGACAAAGTCTTAGTAAATGTGGTAAAGCATTATAACATTGCCTTGAGACAACTGCCTTGAATTAAGCTTATTGAGAATTAGCATATAAATGTTGTAAGTGTTCATGTGATATATTTTTGCTTGCCATCTTAATGCAGGAGCTGGCTTAAATAAATTAAATGGGATAGTGTCTCTCTTAAACTAACATTGAAAAGGAAATTCAGGCAACTTAAGTACTTCCAGTTATCTTGTCTATACATCCTTACAGCCTGCTTCCTGTAAAGATTCAATTACATTCTTCCAGTTCCTCCATCTCAGTTACATTTGTTCTGATGATGCCAATTTTGACAGCGGGCCTCTGAAATGTTTAGCTAAGGATTCCCCAGCACTGCAGTTGACAGGGTCCTCAGCCAGGTCCAACCCATCTCTCACGCTTTGGCCCTCAACCCCTCTCTTTCTTCCCACAAAACTGATAGGGTCCCCCATCTTCTTACCTACCATCCCACCAGCATTCAAATCCAGAGGATCATTAGACTCCATTTTCACCACCTCCAGTGAGATGCCACCACCAGATACATATTCCCCTCCCCTCCCTTGTCAGGCTTCTGCAAGGAATGTTCCCTCCAGGACAGCCTGGTCCATTCTTCTTTCACTCCCAACCACCACCCCCCACCCCCATAACACCTTCCCCTGAAACCGCAGAATGTGTAACAACTGCCCACTTATTTCCTCCTTCCTCTGTTTCCAAACGCCCAAACACATCTTCCAGGTGAAACAGTGTTTTCCCTGCACTTCACACAATCTAGTCTACTGCATTCACTGCTCACAATGTGATCTTCCCTACACTGGGGAAACGAAGCATAGACTGAGTGACCACTTATGTTCTGTCCACAAAAAAGACCCTGAGCTTCCTGTTGCCTGCTTCCCTGGCCAACATCTCTGTCTCAGCCTTGCTGTAGTGTTCCAGCAAAGTTCAGTGCAAGCTGGAAGAACAACATCTCATTTTTCACTTGGGAACTCTACAGCTTTCCAGACTTGATATCAAGTTCAACAATTTGAGTGTGTGAGGTACCTTCTCCCATATTCTTACCCTAACCCTCACACACTAGGCCTTGTTTTCACATGGTCTACTATTACACACAATCCATTGTTAGCCACTAAGAGTCCCCATTAGCACCTATTCATTCTCCTAGGCTGACTATTTTCCACTCCTTTGTCTGTCCAATTGTCTAACCCTTTCTTTGGGCTGTATCTCCACCTATCATTTATTCCTTAGCCCCACCCCCCACCCTATCTTCTTCCAACTTTTTCCTAGCTACCATCAGTTCTGAAGAAGGGTCACTGGACCTGAAAAGGTAACTCTGATTTCTCTCCACAGATGCTGCCAGACCTGCTGAGTTTGAGTTGAATGTTGAGAGCTAGCCCACAAGTGCTGGTCTTTCAGATCCTGACCTAAACATATGTCAACGTACTTGCATACAGGCTAGTCGGAAATTAGTTCACAAACAGACTCAGAAATATGTTTTCACTCATAATGGGAAATGGGTGTCCTTAGCAAGGCTTGGACTTAGTTTCACTTAGGAAGTTGGGGTAAGTCTTGTCCTTAAACCACTGCAGTCTGTATGGTGAATGCATTTCCATTGTTCCGCAAAGTAGGAATGGATAATGAAAGAACTGTGAAAGATGTCTACATTAGGGTGATGTGATGAAACCCATTTCCAGCATTATTTGACAATGTAACATTCAGACAGCAGATTATTTTAAGTGTTGTTTGTTCTGTCCAGCAGTAAGGGCATGGCTTATTGTACATTTTTCAAAAGGTCACTCAAAACAGTTCAGGACACACTGTCTAATAGTTCTGGAGGTCACAGGCATTTGAGAAGGGTACAAACCAGAACAGAAGCAGACTCTATGTTAAGCAGTGCTGCCGTCAACTGCTTAGTTAAAGGCTCTGGGAACTCTAAGAGTAGTTGAATAATTCTGAGTAGTGAGGGCTGAGGGAAGTCTTGCAAACTCAGAAGAGGCTGTGTGATATTCAGTTCAGCTGTACACAAGTGTGAAGGAAACCCACAAGCAGATTTTGCTTGGTGCAACAGAACCAGATTTGAGCTGGGAAAAGGCCAGGAGCAGGACTGGCTCAGTGAAGCGGCCAGTCAGTGATATACTGTGAATGCCTGTGAATAGATACTAGAATACAGTTTTTAAGTCCAGGCAAACCAAAACAGGAGTAATCATTGAGGAAACCCATGACCGAATGGCCTTTTGTTTGAGGGTATCAGGCCAGATTGGCATAAGTTAAGAATTGTGATCCATTGTGAAGTTTAATGAGATTTAATGATTCAAAGTTTGTGAGATTTGATGATTACTGTGTCATTACCATCTAAAGGAAATCATTGAGAAAGTCATGGGATCTGTCATGATCCCATTACTATTTGATGTATACTATGGAATGTTCAATTAAAGCCTATTACCCATATTTACCACATATTAATTCTGGCTATTAGAAATGTATTGTACAAATATTCTAGATTGTATTAGTGTCCTAAAATTGTACACTAAACTTTATTGTTTGTTAAAACTTGTGGAATTTTGTGGTTTTATTCTCTTAGCAAGGTCCCTAGATTTTACAATTTGTCTATTTTTTTAAAAAAATGTACAAGTGCTTGGCCAGATTGTAAACCAAGTGGTATCTGGTCCACAGTCCTAACAATGATCTGTATAACCTGGAAGGCGATTTGAAATCTACTGTTCTTGGCCCACCAGGTCATTTAGATTATAGCCTTGCGATTTGGTAACATTGCAAGGATTTAAAACCATTTCACACACCCCCCCATTCACTTTTGTCATGTTAAAATTGAGCCTAAGCAGCTAAACATTCCCAACTCGTCAGAGGGGCAAGGAGGATTCATTGCCAGGCAATAAGCCTGTTCTTGTCACTGCTTCATAGAGACTGAGGTCTCCATCATTACCTGCCCTGGTGTCATTGCAGCCTCTTCCTTACCCACTGAAGTAACTACCATGGCATTTCTGCTGTTCTTGCCCATGGTCAAGCATCACCCACACTGCAGAGGTTGCCAGTGGCCCTATCCATAGGCAGTGCCATTTGGACTCTCTGTGTTCCAGAATCAGACCCTGTCTGCAGCAATGAACTGATAATTGTCAGTTCTATTGGACCAGATCCCATGCAGTATATTAAGAGAGCCTTATTATTGGAACTCACCAGGAGTACACAGAAGGATCCTCATAAATGAACAATTTAAAAGCAGTTACGACTGATAAGTTGCTATTTTAATCAGACACTGCTGCGTTTTTTTGTTCTGGATGGTGAGAGGAAACAAGGCAAGCCAGAAAACAGTCACAGAGGTTAATGAGAAAACGGTACACTTAGTGGCCTCAAGTAGTTTCCATGTTATTTAATGATTTACTCTGAAGCTTGCCATGATAAAAGTTATTTACACATCTACAGGGTGTCAGAATAAATCAAACAACATGCTTGCTGTACTGTAATGAATGGCTATATATAAAGAACCAGAAAAATATCAGCCATTACACAACAACACAAAACCTGAGGAAAAATGTATCTAATTTTTGCTAGTGTTGGTCAACCAAGGAGATTCATAGTATCTCCTGAGGAAGAAGTAACATAATAATATGGATTTTCATACATTTTTCTGACAGTACAGATTCTTGTTGGAGTAATCTCCATGGACTGTCCTCTGGTGTTCTTTAAGTGTAATCTCAGAGAGTGAATGGTTTGTCATGGGTCTGTACAATTGGATGCTTTCCTCAATGTCATCCCTGTATACACACATGCCAATACATTCTCACATGCACTCACTCGTATTCTCCACCTCAATGACCAAAAGCAATCAAGAGTGGGACTCCTGGTTAATTTATTTTTCTTCATCCTAACTTGGGGAGATTGGGGTACACTCTAAAGGCAAGATTTGCTTTGAAATTGGACTCTTAACAAGTATCCATCTTCAGAGGTCGCAACTTGCATAAAATAATGAGCCAGTACCTTCAACAGAAACAACAAATGACGGAATGGCAATTGAACACTTAAGCAATGCAACACAGAAGAACAATGTCAAGGAGACCAGAGCTGTTTGTAAACTAACTGCAAACTGGAATTCAAATCTGGATGATGCAGTTCATGCCTGCATCACAAATACAATGATTGATTCATGCACCAGTGGAATAAATCATGAAATAAACTTCCTAATAGCATACTTACCTTGTTCACATGGCACTATTTCATGCATTCTCTCAATGTAGCCTTTTGAATGGATTGACATTTCCCATAAGGTAGCAGATATATGGAGACAGAACTGGACAAATCTAAGTTGGGTTGACAAGAGGCAGGTAATATTCACATTGCACAAGGACCAGACAATGACTATCATGAACAAGAGAGAAGTTAACTGTCTCTCCTTGACGTTTGGTAGCATTTCCATGGCTGAATCACCCACTAGCAACTCCCTAGGAGTTTGGCATTGACTAGAGACTGAACTGTAACAGCCATATAACTACCGTGGCTGTGCGAACAGGTCAGCAGCTGTGATTTCTGGAGCAAGTAAATTACCTTCTGCCTCCCCAGAAGCCAATAAAAGGCACAAGTCAAGAATGTAATGGAGTGATTGCATTCTTGTGTGGGTTCTTTAGGTTCAGGTCAAACTTCTTAGTAGCCACGAAACTATGTATCAGTACATTTTACATGATGGCAAGGCTACAGAGCAGCAAGCTCTGAGTTGTACAGAATCCAACTTCTTAACAGAATGCTAAAATATGCCTATTATGATCATAGTGTCATCACAGCTTATCTTAGAGGCTCATCCATATCTGTATTAAGCCCTATCATTACATCTTCCCCAAATATTTTTACACTTTACAAGTAAAAGTACTTTCTTATCAATATTGGATGAAAAATTTAACTGATGATATTCCCTTCAGCACTCAATGTATTTTCAACTTCCAAAGTTTGCTTTTCGCAGAAATAAGCACCATGGAGATCTTCTCCTTGAGCTAGTCATTTGAAACAGCATGGGAGGAAATTCTTTGAAAATCTGGCTTGGAACCATGCTATCAGTAGCTGTAACTAAAAGAATAACATTAGTAACAACATCCCAAAGGACATAGTGTTGAGAGGACAGGTATTCAGTGAGTTGCTGCTTCAGGATGTAGACAAGTGGATGTTCATCAAGAGGATAACACTTCCACTTGATAGCATGCTGGTTACTGTTATCACTTTCATAACACATTCCAGTGAAATGAAGATCTTGCAATGGGAGACTACTGAATAGTAAATAATGAATGCACCTTTGAAGACCAACTGAAGTGTATCAATGTTTGAATGCAAGAAGGGGACAAGATCATTTTGAATTTTCTGTGCTCTATGTACAATTCTAGGATGAAGAGATTGGTGAACCATCTGTAAGGCCGCAAACAAGGTTCAGTTCCTCAAAGGACTCAAGCAAGTACTCTGAAAAATTAATTAAAGTCTCTTCAGAGATCATTGCTTTCAAGTCAGAGGTATTGGACTGCACTACAAATCATTCAGGACAAAAAGGTGAGATAAAGGACCTTTTGGATTGATAACTATCTGACAGTGTTTCTGGAACAAAAGATGAAGGTAAAGTATTCTCTGGACTCTCAATACAAATGGGGGACACCCTTCTCATGCTTTAGCATTGATGCAGAATTCTCCATTACCTTGTACTTTCGGACAAACTTATCAGGGTACCTTAAATGCGGCCAAATGAAATACCAATGTGACTACCCCTTAAAACTGAAAGTACTGCAACTTTTGTGCTAATAACATGGAGAATGGAAGTGAATAAACTGTAGCAATATTTGCTGATGACATAAAAATAAATAGAAAGGCAGATTGCAAGAAGGGTGCAATCAGTTTACAGAGAGATATTAACAGGCTACATAAGGGGACAAAAAGTTGGCAAATGGAGTATAGTATGGGAAAATGTGAAATTCTCTGTTTCTGAAAGGGGGAACAAAAGAACAAAATTTTATTTAAATGGAGAAAAACTCCAGAACGCTGCAACACAATTTATGACTGAAATAAGGAAGAATTTCTTCTCTCAGAAGGTTGAGAGTCTTTGGAACTCCTTGCCACGGAGAGCTGTGAAGGCAGAGACCTTGTGTATATTTCAAGCTGAGATAGATTGTTGATCATTAGAAGAATGAAGGGTTATGGGAAAGAGCAGGAGAGTGGACATGGGGAGTGTTGGATTGGTCATGATCTTTTCAACGGCAGAACAGGCTCAAGGGACCAAATAGACTACTCCTGTTCCTAGTTCTCCAGGTCTTATGGTCTCTGTTCTTTCTTCAATATGCAGTGTGTCTTCATTTGCACTATAGGTGATACAAATTCATTTCATCACAAATTAAGGGAAGAATTCTGCTCTTGCTGATCTTGAAGAGTATCAGAAGAACCTTGTTATATTGTATCAAGAATTGAAGAATAAGGTACCATGGGATTGACTGTAATAGGTTATCAGGTTTACCCCCAAGTATATTACCTGGTTAGGATTCTCTGCAGAAGAAAAAGGCCCATTCACTTCCAACACAATTTTTAGAAAGATTACAATGCTGATAAAAGTCTTAGAAAGCAGATAACATTTATCAGAAAATGCTGTCTAATCTTATTGGGATGGAAATTTAGTATGTAGAAAAGCTTGTGGGAAACCTTCACAAAATATTGTCTATCCTACAGTAGATGGAAGGTCACATTTCTGTAAAGTCTGAGAGAAATGGAATGTAATCATCATTTGAGCATGACCATTCCACACAGAATGGAATATAGTCAATATTTGGCTTGGAATGCTGTCAACTGAGGCTGGCGTATCTTGTGGCCACAGTGAAGACCCAACTGGACACATGCCTATCAGCCCGACAAAGGTTCGTTCTGATTCTATAAGACATTAAAAGGCTCTTTGATGACTTTATCAATGTAGGTAAATATTGCTTCAAAACCATCTTTAACTGGAAGGGTGCAGCCTTCTAGACCCTTGACCCTGGACCTTAACTTTTGATGGTCGAAGGTGTACAGTGTGGAACTGTTCTAAACATGACCTATTAATATCCACTCATAGAGTCATAGAGTCATACCCTTGAATCAAGAAAAAAATTAGTATCAAAATTCTTGACGATCAGCTTTACTGACCAATAATCCCTGTCCATATCTTCATCTTCTATTGTAGAGCCAAGTAAGTAACATTCACATCTTCAGCCTCTGCTTATTCAGTTTGTGAATTCTGTTTTCTGGAAGTGATCTACATGATTTGTTTTTAACAGGTGATCTCACATTACAAAATTGTAGAAAGTAGGCAAATCTGTAAAGACATTGGACATCTTCTGTTGGACAATATTATCGCCTGAAATGTTTCCTTGATCCACTGTGGCAGCATTTCCAAATTGCCATTCATAACTTTTCCACATTTCTAATAAGTTTCTTCTTGGACTAGGCAGCCATCTTTGTGCCTAACTCATTGATGGACTTAGACTAAGACTTGGCCTTGTGTTGAATTGCCTTACATCCACTCTGCTACGCACAAGGGGTCACCTGTTGAAGATCCACAATTGCTCTGATTACAATAAATCAGGAACTTTATAGCCAAGAGTTCTTTAATGGAATACCTATCATTAACGTGAGCAAATGGCTACTGGGACTCCTAGTTGGACCAAACACACTCAAGAATTAAATATGAATCAAAAGGTGCTAAGACTGACTTAAAATCTGTTGAAGGTTCATTACCAACTTGCCTGATTAGTATCCCTTCAGCAATAAGCCCACGGCATATATAAAAATAATTAACTTGGAGCTCTTGCTGTTCCAGATGGAGACCTGAAGTAATTCTGTACCTGTGGGAGTGTGTCCTCCAATTGAGGCATCTACACTGGACTTTCAGCTGCATCAAAGTGCCTTGGAGAGGGCAGAAACTGTGGAACTGGTGCAAAAATGGCTGCCACATCTGGAGTATTCCTCATATCACCTCATCTTTGGGAAGCTGTTAAACTTCTTACCTCATAGTTCAACATTGCCTCGTAGCTCTTCACATTCATCTGAGAAGAGACACTGTCTACTATAAACTGATGCCCCCAGTAGAGTCATAGAGATGTACAGCATGGAACCAGATCCTTTGGTCTAACTCATCCAAGCTGACCAGATATCCTAAATTAATCTAGACCCTTATGCCAGCATTTGGCCCATATCCCTCTGATCTGTTCCTATTCACAGTACTGCTAGCAGTTTGATTGTGGGTCTTGATTTAAGCTCGGGCTAAACTTCTTAGTAACTGTTGATTGTTGTATATTGTTACACTGTGCATGATGGTAAGGCAAGTTGCAGCTTCTTAATAGGACATTAGGATGGCACGGTGGGTCAGTGGTTAGCAGTGCTGCCTCACAGCGCCAGGGACCCGGGTTCAATTCCATCCTTGGGTGACTGTCTGTGTGGAGTTTGCACATTCTCCTTGTGTCTGCGTGGGTTTCCCCCTGGTACTCTGGGGTTTTTCCACCATCCAAAGATGTGCAGGTTAGGTGGATTGGTTATGCTAAATTGCCCATAGTGTTCAGGGATGTGAAGTCTAGTGGATTAGTCATGGGAGGTTGCAAGGATGAGCTGGGTCTAGGTGTGATGCTCTTCGGAGAGTCAGTGTGGACTTGTTGGGCCAAATGGCCTGTTTCCACTTTGTAGGGATTCTATGTTCTATGCACACTATAATGTGACTACTGAAGTCTCGTTGGCATCACAGCTTTCCTCAGAGTCTCATTTAAACACCCATCAAGCCCTGAAACCACACTTGCCTGAATGAGTGCATCTCTAATAACATTCACAAAGCCTGACACCATCCAGGACAAAGCTGAGATAGATAGATTCTTGATCAGTCATGGAATTAAGGGTTATGGGGAAAATTTAAGAAGGTGCAAGTGAGGAAAGTCAGATCAGCCAGGATTCTATTGAAGGGCAGAGCAGGCTCAAGGGTCCAAATGGCCTCATCCTGTTCTGATTCCTTAAAAATTTATGGCTAGAGCTGCTGGCTTAAATGGGTGCTCCATCCATCACTGCCAACATTCATTCCCATTACCACAGACGCAGAATGGCAGCTGTCTGTCCTATGGACTTGAGTTGTTAAGAACAATCATAGCAAAGTTTAAATGTTAACTCTGTTTCTCTCTCCACACATGTTGTCAGACCTATTGAGTTTCTCCCGCATCCTCTGTGTTTGTTTCAGACTTCTGCAGTATTTTACCTTTATCTCCACAATCACTTCACTCTCTTGCTACCTCCTCCCTCCCTCTGGTGGCAGGGGGAGCTCTGCCCAAAGTGGTTAAATGCAGAGAAAGGTTTCACTCCAATTTAAATGATTCAGTCTCAGACAGAGTTGAAACTTTATTGCTGGAACAGCACAGCAGGTCAGGCAGCATCCAGGGAACAGGAGATTCGACGTTTCGGGCACAGGCCCTTCTTCAGGAATGAGCAGAGAGTGAAGGGCCTGTGCCCGAAACGTCGAATCTCCTGTTCCCTGGATGCTGCCTGACCTGCTGTGCTATTCCAGCAATAAAGTTTCAACTTTGATCTCCAGCATCTGCAGACCTCACTTTCAGTCTCAGACAGAGTCAAGTCAGGAATGTCTACCTTCTTTATGGAATGGGAAGAAGTTATAATCAAATACTTGCCTTCGTATCACATTGAATGCTATAACAGAGTGAGCTGGTTTGGATGTAGCGAGCTGGAAGATTTGAATAGAACCACATTCTTCATCACCTGCAGAAAGAGTGAACTAATTTTAAATGTAATTTGATACCTGATATACTTGTTCAGCTTCGAGTATAACCTTGATCCAATTCCACATGAGAGACAAGATAAGCTGCAGTGAAGGTTTGTTCTACAAGTGACATCCGGCAATATGCTGTACTCAAGGTGACTCAGACGTCCAGTCCAAAGTCTAATGAAAGCTCCTGTGAGCTAAAAGGAACATTGGAATAGCTCATCTGGACAAGGTGAATCTCATTGATGAATGATATTTACATCTTTGCAGTATAAATATCTGCTCTCAGTTCCTTCAGGTTAAGTCCCAAGTATAATCAGATCATTATTTTATATATTTTACCCCTATTCTCTTCCTTCCTCTCCCAAAGGTGCTGACATCTGCTTGTGTATGGCACTTCATTCATCCGGTTTCTTACCCAAGAGCCCAGTCTTCACAGATGGGCCTAGACAGTGAACATTGGCAGATAATTTAATCACCGAGAGAACCACAGCTCATTCCAGTCTGTTTCTCAACTAAGAGTCATAAAAGAAAGGAATCTTCTTAAGAAGTGTAGAACAATAACAGCAGACCTGGAATTCATTTCAAACCTTTGCCTATTTTTCTGTTGCTTCTGTTCAGAAAATGGAAGACACTTAAACAACAACTTTCATGATATTTGAAGTACTTTACAAAAAGTTTAGCACTTTTGTAAGCATTGTTCTTATATAGGAAATGTAGCAACCATTTTAGAAGATAACAAGAGAAGAAACAGGAACAGGAGTAGGCCCCTCAAGCCTGCCCTTAACATTCAGCACAATCATGGCTGGTTTGCCTCTAATCTCAATTACACACATTTGCTAACTCCTCATATTTCAAACATCTACCTATTGCCACTTTCAATACCTTCAGTGATGTTACCTCCAGTAGTCTCTGGATAAGAGAATTCTAGATACTAACCACCATCTAAAAAAAAAATTCCTTTGCATCTCAGTTTTATATAAATGCCCCATATTTTGTAACTACATTAATCATTCAAGAATTCCCTCATTAGTGAAATTCTCCTCTCAACATCTATCCTGATAAGCCACCTCAAAATCTTACAATTTTCAATGAGGTCACTCCTCATTTTTCAAAATTCGAAGGAAAAGAAGTATAATCTGTTAAGCCATTCTTGATAAGTCAATCTTTCATCCTGGGATTCACCTAGTAAATCTCTTTTGGATTGCCTCCAATGTCATTACATCCTGTCTTAAAAAATGGAGACCAAATCTGGGTGGCAGAGTGGCTCAGTGGTTAGCACTGCTGTCTCACACCGCCAGGTACCCAGGTCCAATTCTGGCCTTGGGCGAATGTGTGGAGTTTCCACATTCTCCCCGTATCTGCACGGGTTTCCTCCCACAGTCCAAAGATGTGCAGGTTAGGTGAATTGGTCAAGCTAAATTGCCCATAGTGTTAGGTGCATTAGTCAGGGGTAAATGTGGGGGAATGGGTCTGATTGGGTTACTCTTTGGAGGGTTGGTATGGACTTGTTGGGCTGAAGGGCCTGTTTCCACGCTGTAGGGAATCTAATTATGGATTAGAGCGGTGCTGGGAAAGCACAGCAGTTCAGGCAGCATCCAAGGAGCAGGAAAATTGATGTTTCGGGCAAAAGCCCTTCATCAGGAATAGAGGCAGAGCGCTTGCAGGTTGGAGAGATAAATGAGAGGAGGATAGGGGTGGGGAGAAAGTAGCATAGAATACAATAGGTGAATAGGAGTGGGGATGGAGGTGATAGGTCAGAGAGG